>NW_015114433.1:63704-112513 GCF_001443285.1 Poecilia latipinna | reverse complement strand
TTTTAAAGAATAACTTCAAACTAGAACAAGATTCCGATTTCTTTTTTTTTTTTTTTTTTGGTTGGAAATACAACAAGCTGAGCAGTGGGAGTCAGATCGAGTTTGTAACTCTAGTCCCACTCCTCTTGTTCAGGCACCAAATCTGACTCAGTTCGCCCTCCAGTGGTCAGTAACAACCGATGGAAAAAAAAAAAAAAAAAAAGCCCACACATCCTTTCTAACGTAACATCAAATCCACTTCCATATCAAACATGGCCTACGTCCGCTTAACCAGAGATAGAGCCTATCTCCATCGGTTCACCCTGGACATGTCGCCAGAAACACGCGGCCATGCACACCATCACCTAAAGCAAATTTAGAGAGGCCGATTAATCTAACGTTGATGTTTTTGGACAGTGGAAGAAAGCCGGAGTACCCAGAGAGAACCCACACAAGCACAGGGAGAACATGCAAACACCATGCAGACAGGCCTCAGGTCGAGATTTAATCTCAGATCCTTCTTGCTGCAAGGCAGTAGAGCTGCCCACTGTACCACCGCGCAGCCCTCCATAACTAAATGAACAACTAACATGTTACCTTAGAACCCGGTTGAATAAATGATACCTTCTATTTGAGTTTGATAATGAATGTGAATTGATTATCATGTAAGGAGAAAAAGACAAGTTTTTTTTTAGAAAATTATTTTTGTTCAATTCTATTCTAAAATGATTGAGATGAATCGCGTGTGTTTTTGTAGCCTGAGTTTCCTGCTCTTAGTCGACACACAGTCTGGTCTTCTGCTGCTGTTTGCGCGGAGGTTTACAGAGCTGTGGGATGGTATTCTGCATTTCTGCCCATTATTTTCTGACATCTGGCATCGACACAGGAGAGTTGCTGCTCATTTTTATTTCTTTTTTCTAACCGTTCTGAGCAGCCCTGAGAGATGGTTGTGCATGAAAATCCCAGCACATTAGCAGTTTGTCACACACAAAGACCTGCTGTGTTGTATGTTTGTAAACAACTGTGTACCTAATAAAGTGGACAGGGAGATTACACTGTTTAGAAAACAAACCAATCTTTTAACTACTTCTGAGTTTATGAAGTACTTAAAGAACCAAGTTTATTGTTTTGTATTTACTGGCAATTTAATTATGTCTTCCCCATTATTTTAGGTTACCAATTACTTCAACAAGATATAAAACAAAGTAAAAGAACATAAAACAAGGATGCAAGGTAAGATGTACTGCAGCGCAGAATTAACTGTTAAATGTTATTACAGCTCAGAAAGAATCGTGCAGAGAAATTAAACTTTATGACAGAGTTTTTGTTTAGGCTTGTTTGTCTTTGCTACTAACACAAGTTTGTGTTTTTTCTGCAACTTAGCTGAAATATGTTACTCAACAAAATTAAATTTCTAGTTATCTCAGAAAAATGTTAGTTTTTCATTATTTTATTAAATTGAAATGATAGATGCACCAATCAATCACCCAGATGTTGGAATTGGCCGATTTTCCCTTGATTAAGTTGACTTTTTTCTTATCCATGAAATGTATTACAACTGAGAGCTCCCAGCATGTTTTTGTTTTAAAAACACACTTATCAGCAGCATGGCTTTTTTTAGGAACCAATAAATTAGGATATGGGGTCCGATGAGACTTGAAAATAATCTTTAAGCAGGTATTAAACATACTTTTCATTATCACACCCACATTTTTATAGGAGAAATGTCTTTGTCATTCGTATGATGTAATATTCTAATCTTAAGATGTTTCATTAGCTGTAAGCAGAAAATCATCAAATTAACAGAAATAAATTAACTTTTAATAATATTACATTTCATTGAATATCCTGTTATAATATCCTCTGTTGGCTTTAAAACATCTACCTCTATCAAAGAACATTTTTTCTTTTATATGTAGAATAATAATTTGGAAAAATAAGTAGGAGTTAGTGAAAACCTACATTTATATGTCAGACCTCAAAGAAAACCAAACCTCACTTTCAGCCTGATCGGTGCATCCCTATTTAAAACAGTCACAGCTAACGGACAAGTCTGCAGTAAAACAAATATGTACATTTTAAAGGGAAGTGAGGGCTATTCTAAGTGATTATATTACTACAACGGTTGTTACCAAACAGAAATACAGAGAAAGGTATTTCAGCGAATCTAGCTCAAACTAACATTAGCAGCTACTGCGAGCGAATGTCTGCAGCTCTATAGCAGCGAAGAAACAGCAGTCTATGTATAGATGGCTTTCTTTAGGAGGTAGCATGAAGTAATGACAGCAGTAAGTATCCAGTCATTTTCTCTAATGCAGCCATCGCTGCTGAGAGCAGCTCACTGACCTGCCGTCTGTCTTCTGGTGCCTTCAGGAAAAGAGCGTTGATGAGAGCGATGGCGTAGGTCTGGATTTCCTGATTTGACCTGAGGAAATGTCCAGGATTGCAACAACCAGTTAGAAGCATCATGCTCCACAAATATACAGGATCTTTAAAAATAAATACATAAATAGGGTAGCAACTACTCTGACTACAAAAAAAGGGACTGATGGAGGCTTTTAGAAAAGCTTCTCTTTGACACCAAGATTTTGTTTTAGCAGAAATTTATTGCAACCGAAGAAAACAAACAGCATTTAAGAGGTGCTGCAAGTGTCTAATTCCTACAATGGGAAATCTTCTTCACGTATAGACCTGAGGCAGTCTTTCGAAAATTACAAACAAAATTTGTTAATATTAAGAGGAGCCATCTTGCTCTGGTGGTTCCTGGTCTGCAGTGTTTCTGGGGTGGAGTTAACAGAGTCAGAGATTGATGACTTGATTATACGTACAGATGCTGCTGCACACAGCTAGCATGCAAAAAGATTATTTCAAGATTACTTTTTTTAAAGAAGAACCACTGAGATTGGGACAAGAAGCCAGAGATTGGAAATAAAAGAGGAAAAGTAGTTACTATGGGTGTAACGGTACAGCTATCACAGATTGATCGGGATAAGATCAACAGACTCTGAATGTATTGTTACATGATTAGGGTCAAAATGAAATGCATGTAACTGGATACAGAGCTGACTGGAGCTGGTGAAATGGAATGAACCGGCTTGGTTTAAAATGAATCCAGCCCAAACTGGAGTCTGATTCTTCATAACAATCAACGGATCGTATCAATACATTGGTAGAATACTTTCAATAGTTAATTGAGCATACTGTACTGGATGACAAATAGGATAAATTCGAATGTATGTTTGATCAATGATTCTTTTTTGTAAAGTGCCTTCAGACAACATTTGTTGTGAATTATACAGTTTATATTACACATATAAACTGACCTGAATTGAGTAGCTGGATATGAATTGGACCCATTTCTCATGTAAAGTGCCTTCATATAACATTTTTTTTTAAATGTGATGCTGTACAAATAAGCCAAATTTAATTAGCTTGAAGTGAACTATGGGCTGTTAATTTGTACAGCCAAATTAACAGCCACGTTAAATTTGGCTGTACAAATAAGCCAAATTTAATTAGCTTGAAGTGAACTATGGGCCACGTGTCAAATAAGTCTGTTTCTAAAAACAAAACTAGAACAAAATAGTGTTTCAATAATTCGGCCTTAGATACATGCAAAATAGAAGACCGAATGGTGCAGAAATAACAAATAAATAGGCCAAAACAAACATTTGCTTACGCACTTGGTACAAAATTGCTTTAAAACTTTGTGGCGCTTGAAGGAAACTAGTGGCATTTCCTTTGGGTCTTGTGTGATAACATACATCTACTCTGCCAGGCATTGCAAAGCACACGTTACATGACAAATAATGGGTGAAAATGAGAAAGATACGACAACCCAGCTTGCCAAACTTCTTTCTCTCAGCTGCTGTACGCACTGGAAACTCAAATACACTCTGCAAACAACTGACTGAAAAAAGCATGGCCTCCAGCAGGTCTTCATTACCATCATTCCTGCACTAGTTTCGTTTAAAGTGCTGTATACAGTAGCTTAATGTACTCATTCTCAGTTAAGGCACTTAAAAAAGCAATAGAAACAAATCTTCTCTTCTACATGAGAGTAGTGATCACCTGTGACTCATTCTGATTTCATCTCTCTGTGTACCTGTGGGACATCTCTGTACTGTGGTAGTTTATTGTGCCGTTACACCCCCAGTTCTACCAGACTTAATACGGTTTGTCTTTTCTCGTCTAAAAAAAAAAATCCTTGTCTTTGGTGTCGTTCCTAATCGTACCTTTACATCGTTTTTTTTGTTTTTTTTACACAACTCATGTTACAACATTTTCCCCTCGTCCCCCCGCGAAACAGAGTGCAGGAAGCCCCTGTGCATGTGTGTGTGCTCACACTTGCAGGTGCCCGATGAGCTGTCCCACGGTGATCTCCTGGGCCACGCGGTGGTAGAGACTGTGGCTGTTCAGGACCATGCTCTCCAGGATGGCCAAGGAGCGCTGCAGGATGGACACATCCACCATGGGCTGGTTCACATAACCTGCAATCTGAGGAAATGCAGAAGCCGTGCATAAAGTTAAAAAGCTAGGATCTGTAAACCAAGACAAAATTCAAACGTGTTTATAAAAGAAAACTTCATAGCAAAGTTTCTTTTGAGTGAGTCTCAAGGCTGCAGAGCGGTTCACTGAGGAAAGCTACTCGCATGCACGCTGCAGCAGATTACAATCCTGAACATCGTCCACACATTTCCGGCATGTGAGCGAAAAGGACGGAAGGGCAAACAATCACACAAAACAGCGGCAGGAATAAAAGGAGAAAGACAGACGATCCTTGAAGTCGCAAACAGTTAACATGTACACAGTGTTTGTGTAAAATGGCCGTGAGTGACGTAAAATGTTTGTTCAATAGAGGAAGCACCTGTTTGATGAAGGAGAGGGAGATCAGATCCCAGGATACAATGCCGTGATCCATCAACTCCAGGAACGCAGTGAGAGTGAAGGCCAACATTTCCCCAAAACTTGGAGAGAAAAAACTCACAGTTAGTCCAGGATTTTTCAGAAGGTGAGACTTAAAAATGAAATATGCAAAAAAAAACAAAAAAAACTAATTGATTTCATAAACATGAAGGGCTTGAAGTTAGGTCTCAATAGTTGAAATGAATGCTTACTGGGTGCCACTCTCGACAAGTCGAGCCAGAGTCCCTATGCCTTCCATATTTATGAACTCTGCAGCAAAAGTCGGGTCTGCGGACAACTTTGCGAGCTCCTTCAGAGCCTCGAGGCGAGCATCAATACCATGCGACTGGATCCTCTCCAAGAGTTGACGAGCAGCACGAGCCTGGCAAAAGTCAAAACGTTCACTCATGCTACCGTTACCTTATCTCATTGGTTTACCAGAGATTTAGCTATGAGACTTTATTTTATATCGTACGCTGCTTCCACTTGTGGCAGAGGACAAAGACACCCCTGCAATGACTGCAGCACCAGACACAATTATTGGCACCCCTGCTTAAGACATTTATAAAAGCCTTAAAATAGCCAGTTGTTATGGAAACTCTGTGAATCCAATATCCTAATGTCTTTTGCTGCAGTTCCCTGCAGTGAGCTTCACAGATTTTTTCTTGCATTACTGTCTTTCTTTGACCATTCCCCGACATTGTTTTAAACTTTTGTATTGTACTTATTGCTCTGACTGTAGATACAGTTAGGTTCAGACAAGAAGCCATTTTCCTGAAGCCATTTTGCTACTGCGTGAACCTTTTCCAGGAACTATGGTTCTGCGTCAAATATTTACTTCTTTTGGTGACTCCTAGAGATTTCTGTTTCAGTTTGGTCTTATTCTATACATTCTCTGATTTATCTCTGTGCTTGGCTATGTTCACTGTGTCCTCTCAGGTTTAGCTGGTTTTCCTGATTGCAGTTTTTCCATTGTGCATACAGTCTGTAGCTATCCGTCATGTTTTCCCTCCTGGTAGATTTCCTTCCGGCTTGGCCCAAATCGCTCTGTGAATGTTCGCAGAATCCCAAAGTACAGCAGTGAACTTGACAAGCAAACAGATGTGGAAAAGGGAGCTAAAGCATCTAAAAATAAAAAAGTAAGCTGGAATGCAATCCTCAGCACCTTTGTTAAACTGGAGATAAAGGTATCAGCTTCACTCTCAGAGCACTTAGATGCAGGGCGGGATTAAAAAAGGCAGGTAATCACACATGATTACAGAGAGACGGCGACTAGTGCTATTAAACACGACAGACGTCCTCAACTCCTCTTAACCTTATGAAAGCAGCCTGTGCCCCTCGCGCCGTGCTAACTTGGTAAAGCTATAATTTTCAGGACTTGTCAGTGATTGAAGATTTTTAAGTGCAGTCTAAAGTAAAGTCTTGAAATGGCTACTGGTTAGCAAAAAGTACATAATAAACTATCATCATTAACATTTTATGCAAGTGTATGTTAAACAGTTTCTAACAAATTAAAAACAAATTCCATGGTAGTGAAAAAAATATTTCCGCCCTTACAGACTTCTTCTACTTTATTTACTTTTTTGCCACTCTTAGATATTTCTGATCTGTTGTAAATACAAAATATAGTTTTCAAACCCTGACTTGATTAATTACAGTAAAAAAAAAAAAAAAACGTCTACCTTGTTAAATAATTAATTAACTGTTATCAATTTTTTTTTCCTTCAACACCCACGCACATCCTCATTACTGCTGAATCTGTAGAATCAAAAAAATCACTTGAACACAATTGGTCTGACAACATTAAGTAGGTCAAAATTTCTCTAAGGAACCTCTTCAAAGGAAATTTGTAAGGAGTTTAATTTATAGCACTGCTCATGAAAACAAAGCGGACTTACCGGGGAAATTGCTAATCGAAGGATTGTCCCATTCTTAATGTCACCGCGGCTCTGAAAAATAAAGGGCAACTTAGGGTCAATATTGCTTCACCGTGACTTTAACACAATGTGGTGGGAATAAAACCTGTTCAGTGATGTAAAGCTGAGGACCATCAGCATAACGGAGAGCGAACTGCTCAGAGCCCGACAAAGACCACCTGAGGGCGCAAATATAGAGAGATAAAGTTAATACACGTTGATATTGATTTTAAGCGAGTAATTGCAAGTAGCAAAATGTGTGATTGTTAGAGAGCGCAGCATACTCGAGAGCGCGAGAACAAAAGGTTGGCCAAGTCAGGCCGTTCTCTCCGGCAAATGTATGTACAAGAGGGGCAAACTGCAACAGTGAAGGGAGTTTTCAGTGGGCGTTTGCAGTAAAAGTGCAAGGGATTTTCAGCTTCCAGTGGCAGAGGGAGGCAGTTTGTACGTGCAGGCATGTTCAGAGGTGGATTGGTAGGAAAAATGTAAAATTCGTTGTACATTTTTACCACACTACCAACGTACGAAGAAAACAACCCTAAATGATAAATGAGAGCATAAATGTCTACTTTCCCATAGGCTGATATACAGTAAGGGATGTGTGAGTCTTAAAGGTATACAGAAAACCCACTCAAATAGAAATCTGAATTTAAACTAAGGTAGCGGTACAACATTTGTATTCATTGGCTACTGGCGCTGTGTTCTTTAACTCTGAACCAGTAAACCATACATCATACCTTACTAATTTGACATTTTGGCTTGTGTATTTTATTCATATTTTATGTCAAAGTGAAAGGATTTTTATTACAGTTATCATTGTGATAATGACTACACTGATCCCCATCCTAAACTTGGCCCCATGCTGAACCAACAAAAATCAACACAAAATTAAAACCTCTGAAAAAAAAAAAAAAAAAATTTAGCAATTTTGCAAATTTTTGATAAACTAAAATACTTCTCCATCTTAAATAATCTGGAAAAAGTAAAATAAAAAACTGAAGGAGATCATTCTTACCCGTCACATACTTCCCGTATTATAGAGGACAAGGGTTTCTTCTGTAAAAGCAAAACACAATGAATAGATAAAACAGAACAATCTGTCTCAGTCACGGTAAATGATCTGAATTTACATCAAACCTTTCCAGTAACATTGAACACTCTCCCCCTTTTACACTCACAACTCAGGCAGCTTTGGTTAAGTGCAAGTGAAAGTGCACATCAACGTGTGACAGGAGGAGCAGAATCAAACCTACAACTTTCCGGTTGCAGGATGACTACCGCTGAGTCATCGATAAGAATGTTTTAATATTGACATGGTCTAAGTAAGGCTAAATCAGGCTTTTGCAACCTTACATATGCTTAACTGAAATTACTTTCCATATGCAAATTAAGGCAAAGAATTAACAGAGGCATTGAAAGTTTCTCTCTACTACATACCTGGTCCATCTCTATAAGCTGAGCATTGGCACCGGGCCACTCAATGGCAACCTTCACAATGTCAGCCGGGGGTGGCATACCTGTGTGTTGTGGTTAGAGCACCCTACAGGAAAAAAGAGGAAAGAATCCCTGTTGATCAGCATCAACAGAGATTTTAGGAGAATTAGCACCAGCTCTTCAGTGGCTTTGTAAACTGAAAAATTTAGCCGTAGTCATAACACCGAATGTAAACTGACAGACAACACAGACCTTGATGCACTTTAATAAAGAAATCAGTTCACAGTTAGGAAGATGCCTTGAAGCATAAACAAGCAATAATATGATAATTTCACTTTATTCTAGCTTCAAAATTACAACCTTAATCAAATAACCTGCAGCATATGTTTTCTCTTGTATGCATTCTAGATTTAAGATTAAAATAAATCTGAATCACTCAAAATTGGACTGGCAGGTCGTACGAAAAAACAAAACAAAAACGATCACTTATTGCTAATAGAAGTTCCAAGTACCGTCTCAAATCTCAACTCTAGTCATTTTGTCTCAGTTTTAAATTCATAACTTTACATGACTGGTCTTTCAAACACAGCATTTGCTCCTAATATACGAAATTAAGAACCACACAAACACCAGCAAGGCTGGAAAAAATATCTTGAATCTTTTTGCTTCTTTTCATACAAGAGTTCTTAAAAAGAAATCAGAATCTGTGCATCTCTAATAGAGGCAAAGCATCTTTTCAGTGCTCACATTTAATTACTGCTTAAATGTAACAAACCTACTTCCCAATCTGCAACAACAGCTTTGCAGCAAATGAGAAACAAGAGAACAACAGGGACCAGGTTTTTGGCACAAATAAGAGGGTTTGCTTTTTTCTGACAGAGAGAGGGAGAAAAGGAGAGAACACAAAATAAAAGATGACAGGCTCGCCTGATTTGAAAACTGTTTTCTGGAACAGAGAGAAGAAACTGCTGTTCTCCAAATGGCTCCGTGCATTCTGATTGCTTTCAGGATTAAATAAAAAAAACACTTTGTATGGCTCATTTGAAAAGATTTTATTTTTTTTATCACAGCTGGGTGGTTGGATTTAAAAAACAATAATTACCTACCCCAGAGAATTATCAATGATGCAGTATGATTAAGCTCTGCACCACAAACTTTGTAAGGCGTTTGGGTATTTGTTCTATAAATACCCTCCCCTGCCACTTTACAGTGATTGAGCTGTCTGACAAGCTTGCCTTTTGATCCACTTTGAAATATATATTTTTTAAATGTCCTAAAGGTATTTTGCTCTTTTGTGAATCCAGCATCATTACCAGCTCCACATGATGAAAACATCCTGGAAAGTTGGAATAAAAATTCAAGCTGTCAAATCTAGAATAACAAGCATGCCTGAGTGCTTTGATCTCCGTATCTCCGAGCCATGGGACTACTGGAGTGTGCTCTCTGTATTATCTGTCACAACAAAGCATAGCAGATGAACACTGGGTGATATACAGCACAAGTGCTTTAAATCATAGCAGTAAAAGACACTAAAGAGAAAATTTAAATTCAGATTCCTACTTGACAAAATTTAATTTTCAACAGCAATGTCTTGTCATCTACACTAGACACAAAAATGTCATCAGTGTCAAATGTAAGAGTTAGATGCAATTAAAAAGATAAATTGTTTCTCTAAATAACCTTTAATTGCTTTAAGGCGAAATATAATTTTTCAAATGGATGCTGACAACTAGCTTGGAGGCTTAACAGAGCAGGGAAAATAAAAAAACACAGTTTGTTGCATCAGCTCTCCTATTTCCCCAAACAACCATGTGTATGTCTCACTCTTCTCCATATCATTCTTAAGGTCAACTTCATAATTCCTAGTCAACTCTACTATCCACTTCACTGCGATGCCTGTGTGACATAACTCATCATCTACCCACTATTTTCCATTACGGGTCTCTGCGGATGTCCACGTGCAACCCGAATGTTTGTGACCGGGTTGGCTACCAGTACAAACAGGGACAACAAATGCTCTAAGATGGAACCAAACACAGCAGATAAACTACAGATCAAACCACGAGCACAAGAAAAACAACAACAAATATAGTAAGGAAAGACCTGCTGTTTTTCCTGTGTGAATAATTTATCTCACAGGCACAAGAAAAAATACAAAAACTCCATTAATATTCTGGTGAGAAATCGCTTTATTCCTTCTTTTCAGATCTCTTCTTCTTCTTCTACTCCTCTCAGAAGACGGTTTAGAAAGCAGCACATTATCACTCCCATCTGAGGGTGAATATTTAGATGTGCAAAGATTGAACGGGTGCACATGTTTGTCTATAAAGTCCATGCAGCTAGCATATTGCGGCACAGAGAATTAAACTACAATGCAGTAATGTAGCCATCAAACAGCATTCCAAAGACACAGTTTGTCAAGCCATTCAAAGTCTTTTACTATATCTCTAGTTAGTTTTCTCATAACCTATCGTTTGGAGAGACAGTTAAAATACTAGCATGAGAGTCAAATGTTATGTCCTTCATTTGGCTCAGGCACAGATTACAAAATATAATGTTGCTACAACTAATTATTGGAAATGTAAATAGTTTTCTCATCTGATAAACTTTATGCTCACAAACAATAGCCAAAGTCACTTCGGTTGGTATGGCTATAGCTACTAATAGTAGCTGCTGCATAAACTTTGTTGTGTCTTTATACCACAATTTTGAGTTGTTTCCAATAGAGATTGTTTTTGGTGAGTGGGGGAAAATTTGTCCTCACTATCAGTCTTAACTTTGTAGCACAAGAGCAGACTATCCTTTTTCAATTTTGTCTCTATCAGCCAATACATCACTTACATAGTCCTGATAAAAAGAGCTTCTAGACAAAAGGAAAACATATTTTCTGTCAACAGCCGTAGTGAGTGACAGAGTTCAAGAGAGTATGTAGTATTATGAATACAAAGTCATTTTCCTAGTGAGAGTGACATGCTTTTTGTTTTAGGGAGTATTAATTACCAACTGACTTATAGGCTGAACCCTGCTTACTATTATTAACAGCATTCAAGTTAATTGCATTTAAAATATTTAATGCAATTAATTTAACAGATAAATATTACAACAAATTATCTGTCAAGTGTTTTAAGGCAAAAGAAGTGAAATAGGGAGGTATATATAATTTGGCCAACCATAACAAGAAGCTGCTAAAATTTTGGTAAGTTCAGATCAAATCACAACATTAAATCATCTTCACCTGCAGCACTGGCCTGTTTTGAACAGTTCTGATGAAATATTTGTTGTCCTTCCTTGCAGCACTTCTGCAATATTGTGGATGACAGCTTACTGCTTTTCTCAGTATTCTCCCCAGCTTGTAGAGAAGGTACATACTCACAAGAATGATATTAATGCACTTTGAAATAGCAATGTAGTATTAATATTAATAACCTGTAATTAGGTTAGAAATTCTCAGGAAAATAAGCAGATGCCACAGCTTTTCTCAATCCAGTGGCAGCTGCACGTTTTGATCAAAATTGATTAAAATTTAAATACGGCCAGGATTATTTATTTAATTTCAACAATTAAATGAAACAAACTGACCATAGTAGAAAAAAAAGATATAATATATGTCTTTGATATACATTTAATTGTGTAATATAATATTTTATTATATTTCTTAATTTAATTTAAGAACGTCTGACAAATTTTTATTTTCAAAGACTTCAACCTTCTTTGCTGAAGGTTTTCTAAGTTATATGTTTATGTCCTTCAGGTAACCTTTAAAGAACAGTAACTGAATTTTCAAGTTCAGAGGTAGATTAGATAAAGGCTATGTAATCTTTAGGAAACCGTCAGGGAACGTTCCCTAAACGTTAGTAACCTGATGGGACATTTTGACTCATTTATACTCCTGTCAGATTCATTTAATTATCTAGTTTTTCCAGTTTTTTGATTGACTCTCTTGGAACTTTGCTCTGTGTTGAAATTCAGGTATTATTACAGTATTAATGTGAGGACTTTTGCCATAACAAAGAGTACTTTGGATGTAATATTAGGCATGATGTGAATAGGCAGTTAGATACTTATTTATTGCACTGCATAATGAATAAAGCTTTGCGTTATTTTTAACTGTACAGTAAGTCAAGCTATCATGTGGGTTGTGGACACTTCCCTAAGCTTTAGTTTGTCGATGACAACCCACAAACTAAAGTGATGGAAACTTTTTCTCCATTCCTTGTGCTGTCACTAGATTCCGGGCTTCCGCCATGTTTGTTTTCTTTTCCCCGACTGTTAATATTAATTTGGCTGCACGCGCTGTTGCGGTATCTTAGCAACAGTCGCCCGGGAGCTCCAGACTGAAAGGAAATCTGAACAGTGTGGCCTCAACTCAAAAGACTTGCTCTGTCCCCCACCAGCTGCTTTTCACTGCGGCCCGGATGTTTCTGTCGCCATTTTAGCATTCCTTTAAAAAGAAATGTGCTAGTGGGGCTTCCCACGAGGGGTCTGGATATAAAGAGGTTCTGACTGACGGGGGAAACTGTAGAGTGGGGCGCCTAAACTTTCTATAAAAAGTTAAAGACGATGCAGCTGCGCCCCCTCTGGCCATATGTTGTTTATTACGAGATCGGTGCTCTGGTAAGAGGTATATTTATTTTTTTTATTATTATTTATTTTTTTATTTTTTTGTAATATATACACTTGAGAAGATGTATTGGAATCAGCCGGAGTCAGCTGCCTACAGCGCAACATCAGCTGATTTCATGTCCTAATACTTGCCAACTTTATCTGATTACGACAGTCGTCTTAAAAGCGTAAATGGCACCTCTTTGTTTAGAAATCTTGCACCACTTAAGTTCTGGTAATGTTTGTGATCGATTACAGGTAATCGACCAGCCTTGACTGAATCAATGATCACCACAAAGAGCGGTGCAGCAAAGGTTTGCTTGTGTTCAGTGGAGAAATCAATCACAACTCGCCTCGCTGTCAGGCATTCAGAATGAGATATCGTCTCTCTTTGTGTGAAAGTGATGCTGTCGCTCACTATACTCGCTGTTACAGCGAGCAGCAGCGTTATTCCTCAAAAGGCGGCTCATGTTCCCACAGTCATCCATTTTAGCCTGTCCGCTCCTCCATTGCTGACAAGATGCAGCTTCGTCAAGGAGGCAGATGATGCCTTTTAGCTTCCCCCCTTCTGGGTTTAATCACACCGTACAAACGGGCTAATTTCATTCATCCGTGCTACTCACCCCGTGTCCGGGCCATCTATGGTCCACCCGGTAATCCCTGCGTCCCCAGTGAGAGACTTGTGGAAAGGAGACACGACTCCACGCCTTGTAGGCGGGACACGATCTAAATGTCACTGTCTGCAAATGAGGCAGACCCTTGTTCTTTTCAGCATGTGCGTGCGCTCACACAGACATCTTCCCCTCGTACGTAGACATGTACTTCTCTACTGACCACCCCGTCATAACAATTAAAGGGGTATTTAAGGCGGGATTATTATTTAGTCTCCCTTGGATGCATCATTACTGATTAAATTACTGGACCAAATGCAAAACAAAACTCAAAATACCTTATTAAAAGTTCAGCAAGGTGAAGCAAATGGGGTTCTCATTATTTTACAAATTAAAATCTGGAAAGTAGTCATATTTGAATAAGTACCGGTAGTTGTCACCCGATTTAATCTCATATCTAATACTAAGATTGTCGGTATAAACCCAGCTGTTCCGTGAAGGCCTCGGAGGTTTGTTAGAAAGCAATGAACAAACAGCATCATGAAGGAACACAATAGACAGGTTAGGGATAAATATGGTAGATCACACAATAATATCTCAAGTGTTAAATATCTCACAGACCACCAATATTATTATTTTCAATAGAAATAATATAACTGCAAACCTAACAAGAGATGACTGTACCTAATCACGCCAGCTAGGAAAGGAAAGCAAAGAGTTAACTGTACTCAGGAAAGCTGTAAGTTATGCACAGCACATCTGGTCTTTATGGAAAAGTGATAAGAAGAAAGTTGTTAAAAAATATATTCCTAATAAATCTTGTTTGAACTTTGCCACAGGGGAAAATAAGGTTTTTGAAATAGGGAGTAGATGAGTTTTATCTCATCTTGAGCAGAGGAGATAAAACACAACTTTTTTGGTCGGTATGCAAAATGCTAAATCTGACATTGCACATCATCCTGAGCACACCATTCCTACGATGAATGATGGCGGTGGCAGCATTTTACTGCGGGAATCATTTCTTCAGCAGGAACAAAAAAAGCAGAGGTTCAAACTTTCAGCAGGACAACCAAAAACATACAGACTAGGCTACAATGGAACAGCTTAGATTGATATTTTAAAGTTACTCATCACATAGGTTATCATCCCCATCTAAACTTTGATAATTTTACAAAGAAAGGACTAAATATTCAGTCCTTATAAACACAAAACTTGTATCACGCAAGACTTGCACTAAATGTGGCTCAAAAGGGTTAAATACGTGGACACCATGTTTCAGATGCATATAAAAGAATCATCATCTGATACTTTAACATAAAAAGCTTTTTCAGATAAAAAAAAATCTGGATTTTCATTGATGAAAATTATACATTTCAAGAAATGACTACACCGCAACACAGAATCACTCACGATACGGTTTTATTTTACACTGAACCATGTGTACAGGAAAAATTATCCACAGCCCTAACGTGATGGGTAACACAGGTTCACCTGATAAGGAATGCTGCTGGTGAAACAAGCAGACAACTGTACTCACTGAGGAAACAACGTCATGTATTCATAGCCACTTTAAATATCATGCATGACATCAAAAATAGTATTTTGACATGATTAGTTTCACAGCTACACACACACATACTCGATCTCAAATGTTGCACAGGCACAGATCAACTGATGCTCAGAGAAACGGTATAAATTAAATTACTGTAATGTGAAAAATAATCAGTTGTTGATTAAAAAAAGTCCTAACTTTTTACAAAAGTAGTTAAATGGATTTGATTCAACACATTCTGTATTTTATGGGGGGAAAAAGTGGGCTAAGCAAGACATTTGCTGGTTTAATGCTCTTGTGTCTTTAAAAACCAAAGTGTGGCGAGTCTTCCCTCAATATCCTCAATTTTTATAACGCCTTAAGAACGACAAATAAAGAGAAGTAATAGGGTCTTTACAATGTGTCAGTAATATAGCGGACAATAAGAGCAACATTTACTGAAATGTACACCTCACTGCATCAGAGAAAGACGCACACACAAGCAAACATCCATCATTATCAACAGAAAGTTACAAAGGCTTTTTAAGGCTTTAACACCTGACTGTACATAAACACGACTGCAGAGTTTAAGCAACACGACTGTTACAGGAGGGGTTTCTTTTTTTTTAAACAGCGCAGCATTGACACTGAAAACACATCAACACTGGAGACTCGAGTCTGCTGTCAGTCACGTTTTTAAACCCATACACACACACACAAAATAATAATAATAATAATAATCAATTGAAATCAAACATCAAAACAAAACAGAGGGACTTGAAAATAAGAATTGTAAAATGTAAACAATGGACTTCTCGGAGGTAGGGAAGTGGGTTTCTATTGAAGTTCCTAAGAATATTTCTTTTATAATTAAAACAGATCTTTAGGCCTAATGAGACTGTATCCTAAGCGCTGTAACAACTCAGTGGCATTTTTTGACTGATTAACACTAATGATAATAACAATAATACAAAGATCAAGAGGCACAAAATCCATTACAATGCTCATCATGATACAAATTAAAATTTTTATTGCACTAATAGAAAAACTAATCAAGTTCCATTGTGGTTTTGTTGGACCATTCAGAAAATGAAAATCCACACAGGAAATTAATTGTCCAATTAAATTTGCTACAAACGCCCCTTTTCACAATGACATCATGCCTTTTTGTTATAAGGTTAACTTTTCATAATGTACCTGCATCTATGATGATCACTGACTGCAAATGCCACCTAAGCTCATCCAATTTGCCACTGGAATAATTCACAAGCGTTTAAGACCAATGATACGGGCCATAGTGAATGTTAACAGTAATACTAATTTCCAATGTAACCATGAGATAAAATACCTCCTGAGATGGTGTCACAAATGCTCACAGATTTGCTGCTTTAAAACAATCCTTGTGAAAATCTAGTGTACACTCATCCCCTGGATCCAGTTTCTGAAACAACCTTCATGCACACGTACAGTACTAGGAGCGCTTCCCTGCAACAAGACGTCTTCACTTAAAATGATCAATATGATGCAGTTTTTTCCCCAAAGGTCTTCAAAACATAAAAGTTGAAAATGAGGATAAAATGATGTCTGATTGATGATACAAGTTTGTTTAATTAAAAAACCGTGATTTGAGCGGTAAAGACGGAGTAATTTTGACACATTGTGTTCATTTCAAGCAAATGTTAGAAAATGAAAAACTAAGCATAACAAAACGCATAAAAGCCCCAAAATAGATCTTGATAGCTTTGCAATGATGGACAGTTCATCTGATAATTAAATCGGATTTTCAGTTGTACTTGTGTTGCATTTTCTATTAAAATGAGAGAACACCAATAATTTATCAGGTGTCTAATGATGGTTTCATGACTCAAAGTGTTCAGGCTCACTCTATGCTAAACTGGAGGATGCACAAGAACAGTAAAAACATTTAACCCACTAAGAAACAATTTTCTCCTATGATTGAGAAGGAATTAATTCAAATTGTACAGAAACATTTAGATGTTTTAGTTGGTTTTTTTCCGGTATCTTAGCAACACCAGCCAATTTTCACATGATCCTTTTGTCTCATTTTCTTGTCCAAATCACACAACAAAGGCATTCTGCGGCTCTCAAATTTTTTGATGCAGTTTTGGGGTCTCGATGACTCAAAACGACAAATAATAGATCAAAGTATTGCAAGATTTTAATTTCTGATAAGTTAACCACCTGTAGACAAGCTCTTAAACTGTTTTATTCTAATTTATTTTAAATCTGTGAGCATAGTGCTAAATGGGCATCAGGTGCTCAAAAATAATATTTTGACTAAACAGAAAAAATATTGTAATATTTACAATGACTCATTTACAATACCAGATTTTTTTAATTCCCATGCGATAATTTCAGTGTTGGAAAAACAACAGCATTGCCAAACCACTTATTGTTGGCACACCGCTTTATTTTACTTTACAACCAAAACATGTTGGTAATCCATACAGGAAGTCATGATTTTATCTACACTGAGTAAAGGTGACTCTTTGAGATGGGGCCAGTTCCTAATAAAATATAACTCTGGCAGTAAACAGTTCCTTTAGGTGTTCATTTGATGAGCTCAAATCTTCCCCGGGTTTCATTGATTAAATTCATTCTGAATGCATAAACAGGAATTAAGCTAATGCAACTCTCTTCCAGAAAGTGCAAATGAGATGAATAACAGGAGAGAAACTGGCACAAGGTGGAAAGGGGGAAAAAAAAAAAAACCTTTAGGTGATGTAAGTTTGTGAGGCAATCACCAGCCTGCATTATCCCAGGCTTCTTCAGCAGGCTTCGAGGGACTCTTCTTTGTCTTACCATCCGCATTCTCCCAGTTGTTGTCCCAGGCCTCCCAGCTCTCCTCTGTGCTGTGTTTGTTGTTGGAGGCTCCTTCAGAGCCCCAATTGTCCCAGCTGTCAGAGCTCTTCTTGGCAGAATTATCTGCCATGGTCCAGCTGTCACTGCTGGGAGATTTCTTCTCCTTTAAGGAGCTGTTGCTGCCAAACGTTTCCCAGAAATCCCTTGACATGGGTTGGCTGGAGCTGCCTTGATACCCCTCAGTAGCATCCATGTTCTGGTAGCTCTCTCCACCAGAGCTGAACACAGAAGAAAATTAACAATATTAACTGAAAGACCATACTATATTATTAGAATAAAGTACTTTGGGTGAGGGTTTTAAGCAACTTTTGCTATATCAAATTTTGAACAGCAAGTTTCTTCAGTAGTGACCTTTTGAGGAATATTCTCCTTTTGAAGGTCACCAATGACAACTGGAATAGTTTGTAGTTGTCATGACTGCACCATCATAACATTTCTATATTAAATTTCCTTTATTGGTTTTATTTGATGTTCTAATTTCTGGTCAGCTAATCTGTGAACCATAATAATCAAAATGAAAAGAAACATTTCAAATGTATCCCTCTAATTATTTAATGTCATACAAGAGTTTCAATTTTAACACAGAATTACTAAAACAAATGCACTTTCACTACATTTTAAGTTTCTAAAATGCACCTTTAAAAGAAGGCAAAGATATGACGGTTAATTACCCATCTTGTGGTTTTCCAGTAAACAGGTTTGTCAATTTTGCTCCAGCTCCCTGAACCTAAACAAATGTAAGACCAAGTTTAAATCCTGACAAAAAAAAAATTGTAAAAACACACAGTAACAATGTAAACTAGAAACAAAAAATACATCATGATTTACACAACACATTAAAGTTATTAAATTAACTTAAACATTGCCGTTATTGTTTAACTGTTCAAAAGATAAAAATTGTTTTATCAACATTACAGGATTCTTTTTTGTCTACAGTGTACTCACCGTCAGAACATTCATGGCAGCAAGAAAAACAAAACATCACATTTAATTAGCATTGTTCAGGCTTTTATCGTCAGTGCAAAACCAGCCTCCTCAGGCTGTTGTGCAAGTTTTTGCTCTAAAGTCTCTTTTTGAGGTGGGCAGCCCTCCATCAGTCAGTCAGGAGGCTGGTTTTGCACCAGTACGTAGAGGCAGAGGTCTGCCCATCATACCTTGTTCGCCAGCCCAGTGATGCCGACTGTCATTTCATCTATCAATTTGCCATCTTTGACCTGGATAAGCCAAATTATTATTAGAAATTTTGAAAAACAGAAGCAGTCATTTACTGCACACACTGTTGTAGCAGCAGTAACATTTGGATGAGAAAAGTGATTGGTTTAGTTGATAGCACCACCAATTAAGAAGGCAGAAGCCAGAAAGTAATAACAGTTTTAAATAAAGCAAACACACAATCACTACAGACAGCCAGAATTAGCAATGCCAACTCTACATTAGAAGACAAAATGATTTTGTCAAAAGTGTCAATCAATGGGTTTCGGAATAAGCATACCCTTATGTTCATATCTTTCCATACTTGGACAAGTAAAGGCAATTACCGTATTTTCCGCACTACAAGGCGCACCGGATTATAAGGCGCATAGAATAGACGCCTCATACTCTATTATTACACATCCACATTTATAAAGAAATGCCCCCGAGTACTTTATATAGTAGGCTGGCCCAGTCGTTGTTTCACTCACGGTGTTGGGGTTGCGATATTGTGCCCAACTGCTTTCTGGGTAACACAGACCAACCGACATGCTGCAGAGAGTCTCTGTCTCTCTTCCCCTGCCCCTCCCCCCTTTAAATGTATTATCAAACTTTATTAACAAACCAGTGTTCTGACAACTATCCCAGCATGCACCGCGCACTACTTCTTCTACGGGGGAAAAAGAAGTTGGCGGCTGCTTACCGTAGTGGACCAACTACGTAAGCAGCCTACTGCATGTCTGTGTAAACATGACGTCTTTCATTTCGATCTGAGTTAATTAGCGTAGCATTTCTGCCGGATTTTCACAACATATCAGCCACGACAATGGACAGGGGAACCAACAAGTTCATGTCATCTTTTTTGGACGACATCAAGGTGTTTGAGCGGATGCCTCCAACATTGTGCGCGTCACAGCTAAAAGCTACCGATAGATGAGGAAAATAGCAGATCCTCATTCCCTCAGCATAAATATAGCTGTGGACAAGATCACTGATGCCTACTGTTGTTGCAAGGCTGGGTAAGTCGGCATTCATGGTTTTGATGGTCCACAATGTACATTATCATATGTTTACTACTGGAGCTTGTGTTTGTGAGACGGTCACGCACGTGGTAGCTGCGCTGTGACGTAAAATGGGCATTAGCCAATGAAACGCGGCCCCTGTGGTAAGGTCCGTTGCTAGACCTGTTGTGGCTCAATATTGGTCCATATATAAGGCGCATCGGAGTATAAGGCGCACTGTCGGCTTTTGAGTAAATTGAAGGTTTTTAGGTGCGCCTTATAGTGCGGAAAATACTGTACTTGATTGTACTTGAGAAATATAAATTTTACTCTAAGAAGCTTAAAATAAGACAGTTCCAAAATTTTACTCTTAAACAATTCAAAGCACTCAAAATGTGACTGCATAGACAGTTTTGCAGACATCCACAGATACTGGCAGAAGATGCATTTTTATACTAAAGTCCACAGATTTTGTCGTTTAGTGTAAGCTGGCATCGAGCAGAAAAACTGGCAGAGACGAGCAGTGGCGGAAAGAGCACATTCACATCTGAAGCCATTTTTGTCTAAAAAGCACTGCAACCCACCACCAAAGCAGCGACTCTGAACATCAGCGTTACCTTCTCGTGGGTAGGTTTGATAACATTCTCATTTATTGTCTGTCCTAACTCTGTGGCCTAGTTGGAAGTCAAGAGAGGAGAGTTCGCTTGAATAAAAACATAATTAAAGATCCACATTAGCGCAACATACTGAGCTGCTTGTCCTTCAGCTGCATGTAAACACCGAGCATTCACAATGACACTGAAAAAGCTCTAGAGGGAGTAATGGCACAAAGGGGAAAAAAAAAGCTTACATCAGCTTGCTTTTTAAAGGCAGCACTGCTTACTGCATACCGATTCATCTCTGTCCCTCATCAAACACAGGCTGGCATTTAAGGTAGACATGTAATCAAATATATTCTGAGAAGTAAAACGTTTTACAGAACGTATTTCTAAAGCTCAGAATCCACTCACTTTCTAAGCTGCTTTACATTATACCCTTTTCTATGATTTATCTTTTTTTTTTTAATTTACCATAGAATCTTTAGCTAATTTTTATTATGTAGGAGACTTTGGTTCCCAGTGGTTCTGACATGATAATGATAAAAGATCTTTTTCCTCCCCATCATGTTTTTTGGGGCTTTCAATGGCTAAAAGTGCCACAATTCAACACATAAAACCACTCTAAAAATCAGAAAAAGTGTAAGTAAACATTGTAATTTATTTAATGCGTAGTTGATCAACTGTAAAGACTGTCTACTCAGCTTTGTATCCGTTACACATGCCAAAAGACATAATTATTTCAGTTATTAGTTAACAGTCATGTTGCAGCATATCATCAATTTATTTCAGTTTGCCAGCCTTACCCATCAATATCAGTAAGTGAGATAGACAAGGCTGAGATGGAAGCTACAGAGAGTTAATATCAATAATATTTATTTTTGGGGAAAGGTGACAATAGACAATAGAAATAGAAATTAACCCCATAAATAATTATTTTTGCAAAGTATTTATATTATTCTGACACTTTGGGCCCGTAACACTGGACAATAATTTATTATTAATTATTATTATTATATGTACAATGCGCCCAGCACTGCACTGAATGCACTGCAGAGTAACATGATAATCCTGGGGGCTATAAAGAAATGTTTTCACATGCCAGAGCACATCTTTACATCTTACATCTCTTGTAATGGTTGTAAAAGACAATAAGAAGTCATGCATAAATGGATAACCCATTATGTATGGAAGTGAGTGAACAGTGGCTCATATCCATAATAAGGGTGGGAATTATTTGCAATCCTTATTTAATATTACCGTTTATGTCCCAGTAGACCTCCTGCATCAGGACATAAACTCAAGGCACCAACACAAGCAACTCTTAGTGTTAACAAGCAGAAGCACATTAACACGTAATTCAGCAACATTTTGCACAATGGTTCTCCATTTAAAATTTGCTTAAAAAATAAATTTAAAAAAATGCGGCAGCCTTAAATAAATGATGTGCAAAAACGAGCATGCAGCTATAAACTGCTTTACCGGTTCAGGGGGAGCTTTATAGCCCCTCAACTACGTCCAAGGAGGGCAGAGAGATATTAGTAATAACACAGTTATCACAGCCTAACATGTTCCACATACACTGCATAATAAATAGCCAGTAAAGTACTGCATGTCCATGCCATCAATCTCAAGCTGGAAGGAATATTTCAATAAAATCGACTGAAAAGCACAAAGAAATCTTTGGCTTTACCAGGCTACTTGAGATGCTACTCTTACCTTTAAAGTTGCTTGGTTTGCCAGTTTTGTTGTCTGCATAAGTGCATAAAAAGAAACAAGATAATGAGTTTCACAAGTCTTCAAGGGGAGATGCGTTTAAACTCCAGCTTTATGTGAAACATGTTAAATTACGTTATCTTTGGCAATTGAAGCAATTTTGGTGGCACCAACAGTAAAACTGCTCCAGCCCTGCAAAACACAAAAAAATAATATTAAATAACAACAGAAGCGTAATAAGTAATCTCTAGCAAAACAAAAGAAAAAGTTAAATATACAAAGACTCACTGAATAAATTGAAGACATTGCATTGTTCAAGAAGTCCTCATCCTTCTTCTCTGGGGTTACAGTGTTGCCAAAACCAACATATCGATTCTCTTGGTTCCCACTGTAGCCTCCCCCACTGAGGAACAGTAAAGGCATTTTACATAAAATTACCAACACATAACCTGATGTGCACAACAAACCAGGATGAAATGAGACAGGAAAAATCTTACCTTTGATAAGAGTTGACGTCGTCACTCAACCAATCCTCGAATGCTTTGTCACCAGAACTGACTGGATTCTGTCCAGATCCCCCAGATCTGGATTTAAATAGCATACACCAGCACATTTAATGGCTGCTCTGATTCAATAACAACCAGCATTAATGTGTTCAAATTGTCCAAATTACCGGTGAGACGAAGAAAGGCCTGACTTGGGTTGAGGAGGAGTCCAGTTTCTGGCAGGGGACGTATCAATGGACCACTCCTTCCCCTCAGCTAATGTTGCTACCTAGAAAAGTCAGTCAGGACTGAATTCTTTCGGCCACAAGACAAAAGTGTACTCATTTAATTAATTTATTATGTCTTGCAAAATGTTTTTACATCAAAACAGTAACTACTTTATTGTAGTTTAGTGGGATTTTATGTGACAAATCTAAACAAAGTGACAGATGTGGAGTGGTTACCATGAATATTTTAAATTTAAAAAATAAACATGCAATTTTTACTGTGCATTGTATTGAATTCAGCTCCATTGAGTCAACATGACATAGAATCATGTTTTGCTACAATTAAAGAGGCAAGTATTTTGGAAATAACTCAACCAGTTTCATACATAGAGACTTACATAGAGACATCCTTCTTTTTAGCAAAAGAACTCAATCAAATTGAATACTTTAAAATTCCCCATAACTTAGGCAGTTGTCCAAAAAGTATTTGTACTTTATTTTATTTAAAGGAATCCTATTAAAAGGGGCCTAATTAAAATGCAGAACAGAAATCTTATTTTCTTTGGTTAATCATCTACAATCCAGTCACACGTCACATTTTGTGGTAGTAATTTCATAAAGTGTTAAAAAGTTAAAGGAGTGGGAATGATTTTGCAAGACAATTTACAAAGCTGTTTCATTTCCAACAAATAAATATTTAGTAACATAATTTCTGTTTAAAAATTGAAGTCCAAGACTAGAAAAGAAAAGTGCAATAGGATGCTGTGTCCTTTCCAGGCCAAATGAAAAGTTTTAGTTATAAAACGTTGGTTTTGTGCCGCTCACCTTGTCTCTGAAGAGAGCAGCAGCTTTGCTGTTGTACTTCTCCTGTAAGGTCCAGTTTGGGTCATAATCGTCTTGGAGTTCTAGAAACAGGCGGAACTTCCCATTTCCACCAGCTTTCATTTTCTCCAGTTCAATATCTTTCCACTTGTCCATGGTGACCGAGCGCACAAAGCTGAAGAGAGGGGACGAATCAAAGGCTATAGCAATATGCTCTGAAACATCAGGAAAATCCCTAATGATCCGACATGAGCCAGGCAGATTTTAAAATATTATATTTCTCGATTTAACAAAAGCATGATGTACTCCACCCCTCTTACCTGAGGTGCACTCCCAGGCCTCTGTGCTTCCCAGAGCACTCCAGGCAGATCCAAATGCCATATGTGACACTAACCCACTGAGGGTTAAAAGCCCCACACTCAAAACAAAGCTGCAAAGAAAACATTAGAAAATGTCAGAGAGCTACAATTTAAAAAAAAATGCTGCATGGTGGTGCATCAGCTTTTTTTTCCCCCAATCTAAATTTTCACAAAATAAAAATACTGACAGTCTAGTCTGTATTTCAGAATACAGATTAGGTGCAATAAAAGTATTTTTGCTTGGTTGTTTTTGTTTTGTTTTTTACAAAAGTTATAAGACAGAAAAATGTCTGCCAAAGATGACAGCCAACCAAATGTCCACTGGCAGAACAATGACCATCAAAAATTACTTCTGGCTTATTTAGGCACTGATGAAAGGACCATCAAACGCCTTCTCTACAACACAAAGACAAGCTTCGTTGTAAAGTTTTCAGTACGGTAAAATTAGATGTCTTTTCTTGGATGAAATCAAATCGCACAAATACGCCGATGTGTGACGACTTACATTATTTTCATCTTGGGTTCTCACTTCCTTCAGAACTCTTCTGGTCCTTGGACTCGCCATGATGACACTGAAACAAAGTTTGACCAGATCTTTAGTACAATAAGTCATATCAAGTTTGAACTACTGCCTCAGTACTTTAGTCATTGTCATTACCACTGACGTACAGTTGATGCATACTGAAGTTGCACATAAGCAATGTGATGGTACAGGTTTATATTTATAAATTAGAATATAATTGAAAGGTAATTTATATCAGCAGTTCAATAGAACGGTAGAAACATAAGGACAGTAGGTCCTGAGAACCAGGACTGAAAACCAACGCAATCACGAGAAAGACAATTGAATTGACAGTTGTCCAATAGACACATCAACTCTCTCCAGAAGATCAGTAATCCCAAATATTATTGCTGGGGAAGCTGGTTATTCACAAAACAATCTGATTAATGCAAAGTTGAGTGGAAGGAAAAATTGTGATGAAAAAAAGTTCACAAGCAGCAGAAAGAACTCCAACCAGGAGTCAGTGATTATTTGTGGTGTCATATTATGTGCTAGTGTTGCTCCGCTGTGTTTTCTGAAGTCCACAATCAATACAGCCGTTTATTATTTTAGAGCACTTCATCCTTCCCTCTGCTGGCAAGCTTTATGGAGATCCTGGTTTTATTATCCAGGATGATTTGGTACCAATACTTGCTTTAACGATGATGGTGTCACTGTGCTTGATTAGCCAGCAAACTGGCCTAAAACTCAAAGAATATTTCTCATCCTCCCAAGAGTTAGAAGAGTATATATCCAAAGCCAGCTAAAAGCTAATGCTATTAAAACATCCAGAGCTTCGTTAACAGCTGCCAATCTCTGTACAATCTATGAACTCCTTTGTTGTTAGACCAACATTTTGGATTTATTTCGTTAAATTGCTTATGCTCTATTCTAATTTTCTGAGAAGCTAAATGTAGGTTTGTTATTGAAAAAAAGTCAAATTAATATATTATATCTTGGGATGCACTTACGCCTATTGCAATAACTAATTTATCAATAATCATTTCAAATCAATAGTCATTCTCAACAAAAGATTCATTATCACAAGTGAATATTTATTAGCCGTAGAATGAAGTTTAAATTTAAAACTGAAAAGTCAAGGTGCTTTTTTCACATAGACTGCAGTGAATTCATTAGAGGTGAATTGGCATAAATTACATCACAGTTCTGATCCAAAAGATATCCAGGAAATAACTAGTTTTCTAGCTGCAGATCTGAACACAGGATGCACCTTCCTAACCTGGTAGTTCTATGAGAACGAGTCAGAAACTAGGAGCGGCTGTAAGGGAATACAGGTTCCTAATGTCCTCAGGGCACGAAAGCAGTTTGGAGAGTTTCGGCTCTTTTAGGACCTGCAGCGGTACAGACTGCCTCTAGATCTATTTCAGGAAGAGGAGGAAGCAAGTTGACAGCTCGCTGGCATGTCCAGGAAGAGTCACAGCGAGGCTCGGAAAAAACGAGAACCACCCTCAGGTAGCAGGTCACTCCAACAGAACATTGTTTCTGTGAATTGACAGTTGTCAATGTGCTGCACATAAGAAAATGTTAAATTTCCACACATTGTAGGCTCTATTTTTTCTCTCAGATAAAAACAGCATGTTCTTGCACGTCTGGTTGCTTTATAAGTTCAGGAACTTTCTGCTTTTCTGACTCTTAGTGATAAATTGAGGATATTTCATTCTGCAGTTACTGATGCAATATTTCAAGCTCAAATGTGGATGCACAGAAATAAATTAGGACAAATGGTGAGTCTTATTAAATTATCAATCTTGGAAATTACACAATATTTTAAATATTTAATGCTCCTCCAGTTTATTCAGGAGCAATATCATAGATCTTTCTTCCTAGTTGTACTGCCCAATCCCTTGTAAATAACTTTTATATGCACAAATATAAAAAATAATTATCCAGTTGTAGAGTTATTGTTTTAGTCTATTGTTTCACTGTGGTATGGGGAACTCTTAACGTACACAGTGTGCTAGCAGAAATACTATTTTGTAATCAGGGTGATTTTCCCTTTTACCTGTCATAAATGGTGAGGAAATCTATAAACAATGTTGTTACACAAAGCTGCTGTTTCTTCCATCTTTATATGAGCATGTTTACAGTCTTCTTTCATTTACACAATAAAGATCTTTTTCTAAAAAAAAACAAAAACACTGCAGTTTGCAGAATTTCCACATTACTTCGATCTAAATGGGGTTATATTTGAAGCAGAAATAAATTTAAGCAAGTCATCAGTAATATTTATTACTACTATTCTCTATGCCTCACATGTCTTGATCATTTTCAGTCAAAAAGAAAAGTGCAACCAAATCCACTTGCCAGAAAAAGTTAAAGGGGAAATAAATATTTGGAAGGACTCAAGTGCCACATGTGATGATGACTCAGTCTTTGCTTTGCAGGATGAAAACCACAATGTCAGTCCGGTCCCTCAAGGTGACAGGATGAGAGTAAAAGAGTAAGTTGTTTCATGTTCCTTGTGAAAAGATTTTTTTTTTTGGGCAAGTATAGCAAGTGCCACTAATGTGATTTTCAAATTTGTTTGCTACACAATCAACAAATCGTTGTCTCCATACTGCATACAGCTGAAAACAATTGAATGAACATGCTATAACATTATGCCTAAAGTGAAGTAGACAAAACCAGTGACCATCAAAAGCATGAATATGGTGAAAAAATAAAAACATGGTTACATATTGAGCTTTCATGCACTTATGTTAATTCTAATCTAGTTCTAATTCTTAAAAAATGACACACATTTTGTTGCATCCCCATCTTCTGAGAGAGTAGGGTGATAAACAGTCTCTGCTGATGTTATTGGTTTGGAAAAGTGTGTTTCTTTAAAGTATTTTAATTAATGACAAGACTAACAGAAACAAAATGATAAAAACTAGCTGAGACAATAACCAATAAAAACCAGGAAATTTGGAAAATTATTGTTAACATTTGTTATTTCTTGTTTTTTTTTCTGTTAGCATATTTTATATAATATTATTTCCAGGTACATTTTACTCTTTTCATTGGATTTTGGCTCTGGTTTTTCCTTTAATTGCATTGCTTGTATATGCATGTTCTTATTGGAATTATTTAAAAGGGTTAATTTTACCTAAATTAGTTTAAAACTAAATAGGACAAACAGCATATGTTTGAGTCAGTAATAATATTAAAATTGCACCAAAAAAAGATAACATTTATTTTGTGTAATTGTTATAACGTCCGCATTTCAGAAATTATTTTAACCTGTTTTTATTTGTCTTAAAGTACTAATTGTCTAGCCAATGAATCCTATGTGCTTTTAGTTTATGTAAAGAGAAACTAACAACTCATGATGAGCTTCAATCTTCTATCACAGCCCCCATCTTTAAAACTACATTTGAAGAAAGTTGATGATTTTAAAAGTGAATAAAAATAAATCGTTTCAGCCTGGCTTTTGTTTTAATCCATATATTTTTTCTTTATTTACTTTCTGTTTTTAAATATAGACCTCAAAAAAGAAAACCAGAAACTGGTATCAACCAAAAACAGCTTCGTTTGTGCATCTCAATGAAAAAGTATGAAGAAACAGATACACAAAAACAAACAGCTGTCAGTTTCTGATTTAATCATCATCCAAAACACAAATTAATAAGTGTCCGTGTAAAGACATCAATAATGTGGCTTCTCATTTTAACACAGTTGTTTGAGGCTTTCATCATAAACACTTCTGTAAAATCCAGTGTTTACAGACAAGTCAGTTTGGTGGTGAGAAAATGTTAAACATTTTCAGTCATGTTTGCAACATGACGTGAAAATCACTGTCATTTTATTGGCTTGTGCTCTGGTGTAGTCGTGTCAAGGCTTTTTTCTTTTTTTTTTTTAGTGAAACAAAACTACATCACTTTAACTCATCTCTTTTGTTTTCGGGTTAAAGTTTCATTTATCACGTAACATTTAAAATCCTGATTTCCAAACGCACGTCAACCCAATAATATTTTTGCTGGCTGGAGGGTTTTTTTTGTGTGCTAACATTGAGCTAACATTGAGCTAACATAGCCCTTACCTGACTGGGACTGATGAACAACAACCGGGACGCTGCTTTCAGAGTGTGGACGCTACGCGGCTGGACTATACCGTGGGGTTTTCTTCCGTGGCAGATTCACGGGCTGTCACGGGCTGCGTGAGGCTCACAGAGGAGACTAATAAAAAGTACCTACGTTAAAAACCGGTGGCCATGTTCCTGTTTGCATACGTTGGCAGAGCAATGCATCACGGGACAAGCCTCAATTCTTCTTCTTTAAGTTTAATGTGGGAGGGTAAAGCAGAAATTAAATGTACTACCGACACCCGCTGGTTGAAATGTGTTACTGCTAACAACAAAAACCATTCGGTTGATATTTACGGTGAAGCAAACCATATAACGTTATTTGGAAGTAAATATGTGCCATCATGAGCTGAGAAAAAGTTACAGTTATGTAGAGACAGTGGTCTTTTTTAAAAATAAAGTTTATTAACAATTCAAGTAGAACATAGACTACACTCACAACAAAACAGATTTCGTAAATGATGTATCGCCACCAAATATGGGAGAAATTAAGGACGATGTCCTGAAGGTTCAATACTCAATAAAATATTAAAAAGAATCTTTTGTTTACCCTATACACAACAAAATATAAAAAAGCCTAACTATGAAAATGTACATTTTTAAATGTGTTCAACTTAGATCTTAGCTTTTGAATAATGTAATGCAATGTGTAAATAATAGTGGTAATATAGATAATGGAATATTTTATATTATATCCATCTTCACATCTGAAGAATAATTGAGCAAATTAATTGAGCTATAAATTCAATGTGTTTTTACTATCCCAGATTTTATACCAGACATTCTGTCGTCTAATAAACCAAAATTGGAGTGCTTGCTAATAACAGAATAGCAAATTCTATTAGAGTTTGACCAGGAGTCGAATAATAATTTGAAATCACTGTCTTTGCTTTGTGAAACTCATTTTTGATTTCAGATTTAGACTCAAAATGCTATCTGGTTTTCACTCAAAAAATAATCAAAATTCTAGGAATTAGAAGTAAATTGAAGTTCACTGTTTGAAGAACGATGTACAGATATATGATCACTGTGTGGCTGTTTGGAACAGTCAAATAAAAAACTGAAGGAGAGATAAGGTAATCGTAAAGAGTCTGAAGGATTGAAGTTCATTCATCTGACATGCTGCTCTGTTAAAGACTCTGGCCGGCCTTATATGAGGAGTATAATGCACCAATGCCATTAGCTGCTCTTATCTCAGGGAAAGAAATTGTATATAAGGGGTGCTAGAGTAACTGGAGGAGCATGTCTCTCATCTCAACTCCTTCATCATCATGAGTGCATCAACAAGCTTGAAGCTGCGTTTGCCAACCTTCGTGTTGGTGCTGGAGGTTGAAATGATTGCACTCTACGGTATCTTCATCACCTATGACGATAACTCCAATGCGAAGCTGCAAAACAACAAGACCGACCCGATGGAGAACTCAATGTATCGGGACTACCCGTACTTTGCTGATATTCAGGTGATGATCTTCCTGGGCTTTGGTTGCCTGCTGGCCTTCTTTCGCTTCTACGGCTTCAGTGGGATGGTGTTCAACTTCCTCACAGCCACCTTAGCCATCCAGTGGGCCATCCTGATTCAAGGGTACTTCCAGTTTTACTCTGACGGTAAAATCCACTTGGGACTTATCAATCTCATAAACGCAGAATTTGCCTGTGCTGTGGTCCTCATCTCATTTGGAGCTGTGCTTGGGAAGACCGGCCCTGTTCAGCTCCTGGTCATGGCTTTGCTGGAGATTCCTATCTTTGCCGTCACCGAGTGGGCTGTACTGAAATATCTACGGATCAATGACGCAGGAGGCAGTATTCTTATTCATCGGTTTGCCTGTTACTTTGGGCTGGGGGTAACTTTTGTCCTCTAGCGCCCAAGTTTGAATAAAGGACACCCCAAAGAGACCACGAGATATAACTCCGACATCCTGTCTGTGATGGGAACGCTTTTTCTTTGGGTGTTTTGGCCTTCATTTAACTCTGCTCTCACATTTAAAGGTGACGACCAGCACAGAGCCGTACTCCACACATTCAGCCTGAGCTCATCCACTATCACTGCCTCATTACTGTTTAAACTTTACCTTTAATAACATAAAGTTATCTAATTTTTAAAGTGCAATCAGTAATACTTTTATAACAAATTCATATCAGTAATGATTTCTTGGTTAATGTCAAGTTGTCATAACAAAGACATTTTAAATAATGTCAACTTTGTATTAAAAGTGTCATAATTTACCGAATGACGCTTTATGACAACAGTCATAAATATCCATGAAGGCTTTTTCATGTTCATGACAGGTGTTATGTCATGTTTATGAAAGTGTCATGTCAGTCTTATTCAACCCCCTTCAAATAAAGTGTTACCTAAAAGTTTTATAAACCTGCAACAAAACTCTAATGAGTTTCTGCACTGTCGATAAAGTAATGCACACTTTAAAAATTAACCAATTTGATTTGAGTTCACCTGACATTTTTAAGAAAGCAGAAGAACTTAAAAAGCTTTCTCTGGTCCAGATTCCCATTGTTGCCATTGCTTGCTCTGTCACACTTTTAAATGGTCTAAACAAATCATTCAGTATGAAACATATTTTATTTAACCAGCAATTTAACAAAAGTATTCAAAGAATTTGTATTTATAGGCATCATTCCCATAGAACATTCCTACAAGTAATGAACATAAAGGAGTGAAAAGTTGCACTTAAACTAAAATTAATACATTAATACATGTACAGATATAATAGATCCATTTAGTAGTTCTCAGTTTGCTTCAAGTTATCCTGTTGGTTTCATTAGGTGGTTATTTTTTATTTTTCAGAATTTGTACCTTGAATTAAAATGCATTCTAATTTAATTATACTAGACTGAATGGTAATGACCTGTTCTCGTGTCCTGAGTATAACTGGGGCTGAATAACACTTCGAGTGATGTCCTTCACTGCTGCAAGCAGGCTGTCAGTTCAATGTGGTGACAAATAGCGCCCTCCTGTGGTGGCAGGTGAAGCTTTTAAAACGTCCTCCATCCTCCTCTGAGCGTCAACAGGTCGTCTCAGAGATGGTTTGCGTAGCCTTCTTCACCGTCCGCAGTGTCGACTATTTTGGCTCGCTGGGTTTGCACGGAGGCGTACAGATCCGACATGGTGGAGACAGCATCATCTATGGTAACAGGTTCCTCCGTCTCTGCCTCTCCGGTTTCCTCTGTCTCCTCTAAATGCACAATATCTGAGACCAGGATCTGTGGAGAGATGCGCCCAGACTGTGGCCTGGGAGCCTTCAGGGTCAGGTTGGCGTAGCATTCCTGACTTTTGGACTGGAAGGACACAAAAAATAAAAATAATTTCAGTATTTGGTAGATAAATACTTTATTCAGTGGAGAACCTGTAAAGGCTCTACCTGTGAGTCAGGATGGATCCTGTGTGCAATCCTTAAAGATGAAGAGCTCAGTGAGGAGTGAAGAGGAGCGGGATCTGTGTACACAGCTACACCTGTTGACAACATTACAATTTATTTAAAATATTTCTGCCAACATGTGAATACACACAGCTGCACACGGAGTACCTACTTGCATCCATGTAGCTTAGATTCCCATAAATTGGATTATCTTCCATTTGTCTGGAACTCCGACTTAAATTTTAGAGAAAAGGATGAAAAAGGTCCATGAGTTTCTTCTTGTTTAGTCAAAGGAAAGAGCTTGACTTAATCTAAACATAAGTTACATAATCTAAACATAAATTACATAATCTAAACATAAATTACATAATCTAAACATAAGTTACATACCTTCGTCTCTTCCTGCACTGACATCTTCCTTTCCCTGTCGCAACATAAATAATCATTTATTCTCCATAAAAAAAATACCACTTTTCCTTTGATGTATGAAAGAAAACATGATAATTACCTGAGCAGATCTTTGACAAGCAGCATGCCATGTTAAACAATAGTGATAGTGCCAGAGTGGTACCGAGGACATAGACAATGACGTGGGCATTTGATTTCAACCAATCAGAGTCTGTGAAAAAAATAAAAGCACAACTATAAGGAATGACATGCTAAATTTCCATACTTAATTCCTTTCATGTGAATTTGCAGCAGAAACATTCCACACTGATTGTTTCCTCTGACATGAAGAACCAACAATTAGCTATTGAGGAGCAAAATCTTCCATCTGTACATGTATTCTGAATATATATTTAGTTATTTGTTGTGTTTACCCGACTTGTTATGACAGCTGGCACCTCAACTTTGTATGATATACAGGCAGGACGCGAAGTTTACAAAGAAATGCCCAACCTGCTCAGTGAGGAGTCAGTGCTTACCACAAATTCACCACACCGTCAACCCTGTGCCTATTTTAGAAACAATGGCATTGTTTTGAGAGGAAATATTTAATTTAAAACACAAACAAAACAAACACGCCTTCACAGTCATTGATAAAATAAGCAATTGCTTTTGCGTTAACAATTTATCCACATTCAAATTTTAAACTAAATTTGCAGCCAAATTTAAAAATCCATTTAAACATTTAGAGGCGAGTCTCGTCTCGGGGTACAGATGAATAAATACTGAACTGAAAGAAACAAAATTGTGGCAAACTAAGTATTAGAGTCATGCACGCTGCATCCTGACAAAATGATTTACATCACAGTTCTGCTCAGTCGTCAGCAGAAGAAGATGTGGTTTCGCAGAAACTTTTGCAAAAGCATGGATGTGCAAACAACTTTTTTTTTAGATGTTGCGGGAAAACGAATTCAGCGGAGCATGCTGAATTTCTTTCCTGCCTGAAAAACCAATTCTGAAGGGGTTGGGTTATTTACTGCCCTGACATTTGTTTTACAGCACCGCTACGTTACATGACAGTTGTTAAACTATTTTACGCAGAAGCTTGAACTTATCCTACTGTCGTGAGTTGGATTTACTTAGATATGTGTTAAAGCGTAACTGACGAGAACATGAACCGTCTTTTGATTTTTTTTTTCTCCTGATTTTGAAATAGCATGACGTTTGTTATGAGAGTCATCAAATTTAAATTTAAAGATTACTTTACACAGCGTCAGACCTAAATAAGACAGAAGGTAAGTTGTCAGTAGTCAGTGTTGGGTTTGTTCCCTTCAAACACACCATTTTCTGTAGAAAACTCCTCTGAATAAATGTAACCATAACACTGATTACTAAATGTACCATGAAATACGCAGCAGAGGGCCTTAGCAGAAAAGATCTGGAGGTATCACTACGACCTAAATCTCATCAAAGCCATAAATAGAGATCTCAAAACAGCAGTGCATGCAGGGGAGCTCATGAATCTTGCAGAGCTAAGAGCTTTTGATACAAAGAATGGATGACATTAAGTCCCTTAGTGGAAAAATAATAATACAAACAGGGATTCTTGCATAAAAGAATCATTGCTATTCTGAATATCTTCACTGAAAGCCCTTTAAATAGTGCATATAAATAGTTTAAATACAATTATACAGAATAGAAAACAATAAAATAGCCACTTTTTAAGGTGAAATTACATGAAAGGCAAAAACGTCGTGCACGCAAGAAAAAATAAATTCACAATATATAAAAAATAAAAAGTTGATTTATTAATGTAGCTGAGCTGAAAATGATCCCTGGCAGACTCAGGTTTAAAGTGATACATTTTACCAACATATTTCTTCTGACTGAAAGTAACATGAATGTTTTTGAGTGATGCAGCCCAGAGTCCCATCCTGAACCTCCTAAAGATTAGGGTGATGGCCAGGAAGCCTTTCAAACTCAAGAAGTTCAAGAAAATTCATCAGAAAATAGTAGAACGGATTAATTCCTGTCATGTCAATAAAGACTTTTAAACTTGACTATCATGTCAATAAGCTACCATGAACTCAGTCAATGACATACATGGCATTTTTGTCATTGATGTGGAAAAAAAAAAAACAAATCCAGATAAATTATATATTTTTAAAATTAATTAAAACTGTAGGATTGAACAAAAAAGGATATCATTATTATCACTGTTATTATGATAAATATATATATAAAAAAAACAATTATGTCCTCATTTTGCTACACATTGTGACAAAAAAGGAAATGGAAAAGAGTGTTTAATTGCGCACATCTTCCTCTAATTTATGACCACTGAGCAATAAACAGCTACATTTAGGTTTAGATCACACTACGATGTCATTGAAAGCTTAACTCAGCGCTGTACTTGTTATAATTGTGACGAGATACGTTATAGTTTCCAAAGCATCAGAATAAAAGTTGGTATAGTGTAGGTGTGTTGAAGTTTTTGTAAGGTAACTGTTTTTTTTTCAGCGTGATAAAAGGTTTGCTATGATTTTAAACACTTGTACTTGTGCTTTACAAAACCTCATTGAATCATATGCTTCATTACAGACAAGACCTTCCTTCAGTGGAAAATATCACCATTGCTTGAGAGTGGTGTGTGTTGGTGAGAGGGGCATTTAGCAACCTTTGTGATCAACTGTGTGACCACAAACAAACAGCAATCAAGAGTTGCTGCGTCTATTTTGATCTATATCTCATATTTTTCTTTTTCCTATTTTGCAAGTTCAACGTTACTAAAACACACGAAAGCGACTGCTGCATTGGTGAACCCTAACTATGCAAAATAAAACAAGTGAATTATTAAACAACATAAAAATACAAAATCTCATGCTGCATTGAAAGTCAGCGAATTCTCGTCTGTGATCTAAAAACACTGATGGCTGAAAACTGTCTTGGTCCAGAGTTCAGGAGCTGCAGCTGCTCCACACAGCAGTCTAGACCTTGTTAGAGCTAAAAGCAAGTTATTATTAGAACCGAAGATTTCTGTGAAACGTCCCCAGAGTAAAAAAAACATAACTTTAAAATCTATCCTAGAATGAGCTGCGTGGTGTGTATTTATAAAATGAAATGTGCAACTTATCAGTCTGTTTTATTCATCCTCTTTCTTGGGATAGTTATATAATTGTTCAGGTTAAAAATAGGATTGATTTTATTTCAATCTTTGTGTTTCTTCTCTTATGGAACGTATATGTTTTCGAAAAATAAAAAAAAGCCCAGAGTTTAGTAATATAATCACTGACACTCATACTTCCTGCTTTATTGTCTGCCTTCTTGGAAAAACGTGTCTTGACTTGCCCTATAATTCACCAATAACATCGTTCCAATACAAATAGTAAACAAATTTTACAAGCAACTGCAGAAAACTAGTAATATATCTTAAGATGTATATGTCAGTTGTTTCTGTAAGCAATAAAAAAATAACTTTTTATCTGCTGTGCCACAATTCATAGTAAATACTTTTCATTTTAAACAATTTATTTTCAAAAAACTTTGTTGTATCAAAAAAACCCTAATGTATTTCATTTAACTAAATAAACCTACAAACAAACTGAACAATGTGAAACAGACAGAGACATTTGACAACTTTGATCTAAGAGTTGCACAATATAAAATGCTGGCAGGTGGTTGCGTATTTTGCTCAAAGTTTACCATATTTCACAATACGCAGTTGGTAAAATTTCCTGTTTGAGCTATTTAAGATTTTGGTAGCGCTGAATAAGTGTGAAACATTGAACAAACAATTAAACTATGAAGCTAATAAAACAATAGAGATAGTAATGTACTTTCTAAAATAAAGCAGAATAAAGTAGCATCCGTTGAAAACGTAACTTCTATACCTGCTGCGAAGCGTAATGTCTACTATTCTGTGAGAGTAGTATTAAATTCCCTAAAAATAAAGTTATGTCTCTTAAATTCTTTGCACAATTACAAAATATCTCAAGTTTGGCATTTTTAAACTAAATTTTACATTCAACTTTTGAATTTCCTGATCACTCGTGTTCCTTCTTTCAACACTTACCTTCTACTTGTGTCCGATTGTCACAATTCCCCATGGTGGAAACTGTTTTAAAATTAAATTAGCAACTCTTTAAACTGATTGTTTCGCTAGCTAGACGACTCTACAGAGTGCGATGCATGTTTCTGTTTGCACACTCTGATGGCATGCAGGAGGCTCGTCTGTGTTTTATTTTTTTCTCAGAGGGCTGTCACAGGATGTATGCTTTGCAGAAAGCCACAAGCTTTTTTTAGACTCCAAGAGCATCAAAGGAGAAAGAGGCAAGATAAACCTGAGAATCTCAGGGAGCATCTTCAGAAATACACATTGCATGTAGACTGCATGCATATGTGACCGAGGAAGAGAAAGTAGCAGTGTGCTAAATTACTGCGAAGATAACAAGATAAAACCTTATTTCACAAATATTTTATCTTCTGATTTATTTTTTATTTTTTTAGCTTTGCTTACCATCAACACTTTGTTTTGTTTGAATAATTATGACAACTTCCTAAGTTAATGTGAACGTTTAAATCTTAGATTTGATAGAAAATTGCTTAGGAATGAGTGGGTAAAGAGTATTTAGAGGAGTACAACGTCAATTTAAGATGATTATCAATGTGCCCTACAGGTTTGGGTAATACTTTATTTGAAGGAAGCGGTGTGCATAAGACTGACATGACATCTGTCATGAACATAAAGAAGTCTTTATGAATGTTTATGACAGTTGTCATGAAGTGTCATTCGGTAAATAATGAAACTTTTAATGCAAAGTTGCTTTAAAAGTTCCATTAAAAATTCATTAAAACTTCCAACTTTGCATTAAATTATCATAATTTACAAAATCGCGCAAAGTTGGGACTTTTAATGGACTTTTAATGGAACTTTTAAAGCAACTTTGCATTAAAAGTTTCATTATTTACCGAATGACACTTCATGACAACTGTCATAAACATTCATAAAGACTCGTTCATGTTTGTGACAGTGTTATGTCAGTCTTATGCACACCTCTTCAAATAAAGTGTTACCCAACAAGGTTTCTGTGACTTTAAGACCTCCAAATGTGGAAAGTCCCATTAATGGTTTGACACCTTTACCTAAAAATAGTCACCATCTGCATGAGTTTCATTTTAATTTGGGGTTTTTAGTTGTACATTTTAACTCTTCTCTTTCAACTTTTCAAAGATCATGCAACGGCAGCAGCTTCTGTAATGACGATTCTTTGAGACAACCAGAAGACAAAAGACTTTGACTGAAGAACTGAACAAGTGTAGGTTGACCAAAATGTCAAAGTCCAACAAGTTGATCTGCGGAAACCGTACACTGCAATAAAAATACACATGAAAAATGACGATGCAAAGGCTCGAAAAAGCGTAATGACATTTTCAAGCAATTATTCTCTAAACCAAACAGGGTCCAAATTATACACACATCACTTCTAACATTGTGCTAAGTGTCCAGAGAAACCAAATATACTTTTGCAGCCATCAACAAGCGTCTGGCATCTCTCTGATCGGATCTTGGATCAGCACTGAGGTCATCTAAAGAGAGGTCATGGCTGGTTGCTGCCATGAAATCAGCTTTCAAACATCCTTTTGTCCTGATTTGTCACTCTGTTGTACCCAAAAGTGAAGAGCAGAATGGGTTTTAAAGCCATTGTTAGCGTATCATAGGATAAAGCCTTGACGTTCCCTGGGTTCTTATTTAATAAAGTGACCAAATTTATTTTCTTTGTTGTTGACATTTTGAATCTGATGAGTAAAACTTCCAACAAAACCCAAACAAAGGCTGAACCCAGTCAGACAGTCATGGTGAATGCTTTCAAGAATAGACTCAACTCTACAGAAAATTTCAGATCCAGTTCTATGCCAGAAAACCACCTAATTTAAAAAAAAAACATCTCCTATTTCTGTTTATTGTTCACATTTTCAGACAGAGCACTGCACTTATGGTCACAACAGTATATAGCTTCACTGCAAATGGAAAGGGATCATTTATCCAAAAATAACATGAAACTACATGTTCACTTGAATTATAAAAAGTCAGCAATAAAATGTAACTTCTGCATCTGATTATTGCTCTTAATTGCTTTTTGTAACATCTTTCTCTTCCCTGGAAAAAAGAAAGTAAAAAGTGAAGTTCAAATGTAAATAAACAAGGCACTAAGGTTATGTATGAGATGGTGTCCAGCACTGTAATTATATCAGAGAGCTAAAATCAAACCACAAAAGAAACATTTCGAGAACTTCAGCGTTCTAAATTTGTGAAACCACAGTTAAATTTAGCTTCACTGAGACAGTGCGGAAACAGATCTCAGCGTGTTTTTGAACTTTTATACAGTGCAAAATGTAAGTTAGGACGACAGGCCTAAGAAACTTTAGAAATGTGAAAACTGGGTTTTTAGGTACCAATAAACAAATAAATCTAATTCATGGCTTCAGTCTCACATGTTCTTCTACTATCACTTATATGTTACCTTTTATTTTCAGCCTGGACTTAGGAGCTAACAGAAATGTTTTCCAGTCGTATGTTTGTTTTTAAATATGTATTAAATATCTGTTGTATTTTGAAACATGAATTAATACTTTGAAATTTCCCTGAAGCATGAGTGTTGCATGAATGTCTGAGCTGTGAGTCTCTGTCTTGACTATCGAGCAGCTCCTGTTGTAGGCTACCCTGCTTCTCGCCCAAAGACTGTTGGAGTTATTAATAATTTAATTATTAATAATAAGAAGAATCCTTCTAATAGAACCAAACATGAAGAAGCAGCATTCAGCTTCCATTCACCACATATCTCGAAAGAACGTGAAAAAGCCTTTAAATCAAGGCTTAAAATCCACCATTTTAGAGTTCATTTAATTAATAATAACTGGAAGTTTGATCAATATATTTGATGCATATTAATGATTTTGATGATAGCATTTGACAAGATGTGATTTGTATTGTTTGCTTCAGAATTGGTGACCTTATGATGATGGAAATCACTTTGAACTGCTATACAAATAAACTTGATTTGATTTTTGGTAATTTTATGACTCCTATTTGTGATTTCTGTTTTCATTTAATTTACTCTTAATTCAAATGTTTTATATGTTAATCAATGTGTGTCTTTAATAAATGTGATGAATGATCATGTTAATAATAGTAATAATTATTTTTATTTTATTTTATTGTACTATCCGATTTCCGAGTTGCCCTTGAACGCACCACAGCCTTCCCTAGGCGGTTCCTCCTCCTCTTCTCCCTCCTCCTGCTCGCGCTGCCCTCTCTTCTCCCAGGCGCTGATGTGTTACTAACGTCAGCCTGTAAGTCCGCTAAAATGTTTGGTTTCGGATCAAAACTCCTGCTGCTTTTTCTGCTGGCCTTCCCCTGCGGATTAATATCAGTCGGTGAGTGTTTATTCCCTCTTCAAAGGAGAGTTTTGGTTCCTCCTCGCTTTTTGTTAGCCTTTTAAAAAAGTTATCAGTCCATATTGACGTGGCACAGCCAGTGGGAACCATCGGAACCGCTGCATGAAGTGCTCCTACAACTAAACGTGCGCCTATTTTCCTTGTAAGCCCATTATAGCAGAGTTAAAAAAAAATTTAAAAAAGCAGCTCATTGGTGAGCTAATTGAATGGAAATGACCGCCGCTTATAAATTATAGTAAAAATCATCCCATAATTAAGTTACTTTATTTGGTATTTCACGCTTCTGGAGTTTCTGGATCTAGAGATGTTGGGGTTGGAACAGCAGCTGCAGCAGCTCCCCACGCTGGGACACGTCATCATAGATAAGAAGGGAACCTCACTTTGTTTCTCCATTCACTGACACGTTCAGGGTCTGCTTTTCTGCGGGTCATTTCAGCCTGCCAGCTTGTTTCAGATGCATACACGGTCAATAATATCACTTTAACCTTCAGTTTAGCTAGAATATGGCAACTTTTCCACTGATTTTGGTTTCGCTCATAAAAGAGAAAGTTCAGAAGAGTGCTTGAACTTTTCGCAACAATTTGTCCAGATAGGATTATTCTGGAAATATTTTTTGTAAAGAAAAGTCAGATTTGTTATTTAAGTGAGGGAAAAGTGTTGTCTATTGGGAGCCATATGGGAAGCAACAGGTGGGGGAGGGACCTCACTGTGTTGCTGAGGGTTCAAAAAGACAGAGAAAATTCTGGTCTTTATTTTTCTGATTATTTTTTTATTTGAATTTAAATCATAGATAAGACGTAAATATGAATGAAAAAATATGAAAATGTTTTCAGTTATTAATTATTTAACCATATAATGTAGTTGTGACCATATTCATAACACCAAAGTCTAATTACTTTGGTATTCAGCCAAAAATATGCTAATATGGTGTTTGGTTTATATAACATATGTTTTACTTTTTTCTCTTGAATTAAACTGAAAATCATGTTAATTAAAGAACTGTATTCTTCTCATGACCTGCTAATAACCAGGGTTTTGCTGCGTATAATATTTAATCTGAACACATAAACAGCACATCTCTAAGCCTTAAAGCTGACCGCCTGCAGCCTTCCTGTGGTTCTGACACTTTGCTGCTTTCTGTTTTTAAAGGTCAAGTCTCTGCGCAGTCAGACTCAGCCGAGGACGCTGCTGACGATGCAGATGCTGCAGTAGACGAGGAGGAAGATGAAGACGAGATGGTTGTCGAAGAAGATCAGATTCAAAACATGGTACGTAGTGCGTCTGTGGTCGTGTTGCAGAATGTCAAGCGCTGATTTCGTTACGGTGCGATTCTGTGTTCGCCGTCAGGACGGAGGTGAAGACGACTCCGATGAAGCGGCTGAAAAACTTGTAACTTCACACCCCGATGCCGACACTACCATCGTCTTCACGACAGGCGAAGGTTGCTGAGTTGTTCATTTTTCTTATTTTTTATGAAATAATAAAGTAAAATAAAAATGAAATGCTTGCTTAAAGTGATGAAACCGGTTGGTAAATGTAGCTGTTTGGTATTTTTCACGTGTTCAGAGTTTCCAGCCAATGAAATTGTGAGGTTCCTTGTGGGTTTCACCAATAAAGGAGGTCAGACTTTCACGGTTCAGTCGCTGGAGGCTTCTTTCCGTTATCCACAAGATTTCCAGTTCTACATTCAGAATGTAAGAGACGTCTGCGCCTATCATCATCGCACATTATACACGTATTTATTCACCTCGACATCTAAAATATCTGCCAGAGATTTTTATAAACAAACAACAGAACTAAATATATTCCGTTTACCTTTTACGGATCTTCTAGTTGACCTTTTTCCTGTAGGTTTGCCTAATCCTGTGTGTGTCTGCAGTTCACAGCGTTGCCCCTGAACACGGCCGTCCAGCCCCAGGCCCAGGCCTCCTTCGAGTACTCGTTTATCCCGGCTCAGCCCATGGCCGGACGGCCCTTTGGTCTCGTCATCCTCCTCAACTACGTGGATCATGAGGTGAGGGGAAAATTGTTTCTTGTTCTAGCAGAACAAACAGCTCAAGATTTGGAAATAAGCTGCAATAAGTATGTAAATAAACACATATCTATGTGATTATTCAATTTAAAGAAGAAATGCATAAGTGAAGCTATAAATTAAGCTATAAATACAAAATTAAATCTTTAAATGTTAAGATTATTCATAAAATTATGACAAATATGACCAATAACGATGAGCTGTAGAGATGACTGATATTATTTTGAGATTGGTACTTGGACAAGAAATACTTAATATGCCTTTAGTGATGCGAAAGTCATTTTATTTACAAATTGAATTGTGGATTACATTATATGTTTGATTATGCATTAAATATTATCAATTAAATTAATGCATTCATTACACTTTCATTTAAAGTATCACATATAAACTTATTTACTTGGAAAAGCTCTTTTTTTCATTGGCATTTTTGGCCTCTTTCTATAAAGAAATGTAGAAATGAAGTACAAATAATGTCTAAATGGTTTAAGATGACATTAAGAGTAGTTTTTCAAATCCTTTTTTTTTTCTCTGATGTGTTTGTGAACTGATGGCAATCAAACCAGACACGCATTTCCTCTCTAACCTTTTTTTTTTATTTAGGGCAACACGTTCCAGTCGGCCATTTACAACCAGACTGTCACCATAACGGAGCGAGAAGACGGACTGGATGGAGAAACGTAAGGCCTTTGGCTGACATGTCAGTCATATCCTGTCACTGACATACTTACAGATACGAACACGTAGATAAGGCGCGTTCTCTCCTGCTGCTGCAAAGTTTGCAAAGTGCAGAAATACAAGGAAGACAACAAGCAAATGCATTACTCTGAAAGTACTGCAAGCTCATTAGTGGAGAAATTAGAGCGATTAAACCAGTTTATGCAACTCAGTTCTGTGTAAATTATTCATAGTCACATTAGTTTTGCAAGCTTCCCCTTATTTGTCCTTTCAGCTCTTATTCACAGCATCAGCTCCCCCAGAATATTAAAAAGCTTGTAACAACCCGTCAAAAAGGTGTGAAAATGACACAAAGGAACGAGACGTGTGTGTTGAGCTGCTGCTACACGATGCACAAACTGTCTGTGGGAAATAAGATGAGCAAATAAATCTCACCTTCCTCAAATCTCACTGGAAAAAAAATACAGTTTGTTCTGTGGGTTGTCTACGGAACAACAACACGCTCCTTAATGCTCTTTTTAATTACAGTGTGCCTGTAATTCATCAGGTAAAGAAATGATTTTTTTTGTGTTTGCAGGATGTTCATGTACGTGTTCCTGGGTGGGCTGGTGGTCCTGCTACTCTTTGGGATGTATCAGGTTCTGGAGAGCAGAACGGTATGCGTTTCCTCAGTAACTTGGACTATTTTGTTGTGTGAATGCGTCGACACATGAACTTGATAGACTGAAGTAGATGGGATGAGGAAGTCAGCTTCCCTTTATGTTGGGAAATGCAATAAATAGATGTGTAAGACGTCAGTGACTACAAAAGCTACATTGTGTCTGCATTTCTTCTAAAACTTGTGGTGAGATTATTTATAAAACTTAGCGCCTTGCAAAAATGATGATGTTCCTTGAACAGTTTTTTTTTATTTAAACCCACAAACCTCAGAGGTTTTTTTTTTTTGTTTGTTTGTTTTTTAGATTTAATGTGATAGACTAACAAAGTAGCGCCTTATTGTGAGGTGGATGGACAAGGATGCTTGTTCTTTGTGTTTCTTTTTTTTACTAATGAAAGTCTGAAAAGTGAGGCTTGCACTTTTATTTAGCCCCTCCGAATACTTTGAAGAGCAACATTTTACTGCAACTACAGATGCAAGTGTTTTCGGAGTATCCTCAACAGGAACTTCTACCTCAGTCTAAAGTATTTTCATGCTTTAGTTCCTACTCTTTATTCAGCTCCGTCCATCTTTAAATCTACTCTTTCTGAGAAACAAAACAAACAGCTGAAAGCAACAATTTCCTGGTTTTCATTTGAAAAAAAAAAGCTCGACACTGGGATTCTTCTTCCTCGCCACGATCTGATCCTGCACTACATCGATCCCAACTAAACGTACTGAACTTCAGCGGGTGTTTATACTTCTGCAGGGCCTTTTTCTAATGAGTGTCATCTGTGGTTTTGTTCTCTGCAGAGGAAACGGCTTCCTGTGAAAATAGAGAAGGGCACGACTGGAGTGAACGACGTGGACATCAGCTGGATTCCTCAGGAGACTCTAAACGCCATGAGTATGTTGCATCTTATTATAGACATAATAAGAACCCCAGTTTCAACTATGTTATATTAGTTTTCTTGTAGTTTTTTGCTGATTAAAAAAAAAAATCTCATTCTTCATACATTTTTGCAGAACCTTCGCCGAAAACATCTCCACGGAAACGAACCAAAAGGGCAGCCGGGGTCGACCAGTAAGCCCGACTGGTCAAACTGGGTAAAATCCACGTTCTCATTCACTAAGGATCGACAGTCTGAAGCCTATAGACCGGCTCTCATCAGAGCGCGGCCATTTAAACACCAACAGGACATTTAACTAATTTTTAAAGCTGCATTTTTGTAAAATCATGGTTTAAGCAGTGAAATGTGCAAACCGCCATATGGATGCTGCAACGCCTGAGCTGAATGTGGAGGTTTAATCAGGATCAGATAAACTGACTTGAAACCAGAAGTATTGAATTTGTAGATTGAGTTTCTGTCAATCCAGCGCCTCTGTGCCTTGTTTACACCCTGACTTTGCTGCCCTGCAAAGAGTGAATGGCAAACACCAACGTGTCCATCTGGTTTTAACACTGTGACACGGGGACTTTTGTTTTTAGATGTTTCTTTAAGAGAGTAATAACGGCAGCTGCATGTCCTATGACAGTCTTCTCCCAGCGTTTCCTTGTTTACCTGTTTTTTATTTTCTCCCCCTCGAAGATGGAGGCTCCTTCAGCATTTCAGCCTCGTCACGCAGCGCCACCGTAGCTCTCAGGTTGTCTGCTATCATTTTTATAATACCGCCTTTTGAAAAAGCAATAAAAGAACAAAGAAGGTGTTTTTCCTGTTTCTGTCTTTCTTGGAAACTTTATCACAGTATTTTATGACACTGCTATTTCATTTGCTTGTGTTTATGTAGTATATTTTGCAGTACACAAATGTTTGTTTGGTGTATAATTCCGCTTACCCTAATTGTGCAGAAGATATCCAGTTCAACATTTCTTTTTTAAAGATCAAAGAGGCACAAAAAGTTTCCAAATCTGGAGAAGTATCAAAACTGAGTAAACGTATTTGGTTTTCCAGAACTAGGACAACATGATGAATACTTTAAAACATTTACATTTATCAGTACAGAGAGAAAACATTCATCCAGTTGTACTGGTGTTGAAACAGGTGGAATCGTGACTTTTTCCCAGTTAATAGCTGCTAGTATTTGTTTGGTTATGAGCATTTGGTCATAAAATAAGAACTCAAGCTTTGAGTGTCTATTGGAGAACTGTAATCTGATCAGATTACAGGGGGAGATGGTAGAAAGATAATCCAGAAGGAAATCTGTTGGAAGCTGCAAAAACCCCAGGAATGAGACTAACTTTCACCTCACAGCAGAACAATGACCTCACACAGCCAGCATTACGCTTGGATCAAAGCATATTTCTGCATTGGAATGACCTAGTCAAAGTCCAAACCTACATCCAATGGAGGATCTTTAGCACCAAGACTTAATCTGGCTGAGTTTGTGCTATTAGAAAGAAAAAATATACAAAAAATGTTAAATATCTTAGATAGAAACACCCTAATGGACCTGCAGCTGTATTTGCAGCAACACGTGTTTCCACCAAGTATTAAAATTGACGTCATAAATATGTGATTTTTATTTGTAGAACATAAATTAAGCCATAAAATTGGATGTTTTAAAAATTATTATAGTGTGGATAAAAACACACACACACACACATATATATATATATATATATATATATATATATATATATATATATATATATATATATATATATGTTTTTTTTTTACCAAAAGATGGTGTAGACAAAAAAAGAAAAATCACTTTCGACAAAAAAAAAGAGAAATAATTATTTTAGGAAAGTGATAATATTAAAACCTAAAAAAAAAAGAATAAAATAGTTGATTTTTGAAAATTGGACAAGAATAATATAAAATGCCTCTCTTCAAAATGTCAGCTAATATTTGGGACTCTAAACTGGACTCAGGTCAAAAATGCCTCTTTGGAGTTTATGACAGTAATTTGATAAATGTGGGAAAAGTTCAATGGGACGGACATTTCATCATCATCCAACACGCCCTATTAACCCTGCTCTTTGAACGGAGCCTGCTAATTAAAACCGGGGTGTGAAAGAGTTAAGCAGATAAACAAATTGAAGGTAATGACTCACAGCTTGTTCAGAGGAGGCTGGAGCGGCTCCGGTAGGTGGGAGCTGTCCGGAGCTGAGGGGGGGCAGCGGGATGAGCTCAGCGCCGCCCGGGGGGCAGGTAACGTCAGCTGTCGGAAAGAGAGAGAAACTGTGCTGGAGCTGCACACTTCATGAGATTTTATTTTAGTATCGAGACTCGATACTAAAATAAGCATGGGCAGCTAATCTGCTCCGTGCACCAGAACCAGCGATTCCTCCTCATCCCAGGAGAGTCTCGATCGCATCCCGCCTCGCTTGAAATGGGATGAAATGGGATTATTCATGTCGACGAAGATCGGATGGATTCTTGCGATCGCCTCTGGTAAAGTAGCGCAAGATGCTGGTTTTATTTGTCCAGATAAAGGTAGCTATTAATAGTCTTAATTTATTTTTATCTCCGTGCATCGCATCCCTTTGTTGGCTGGGTGGGTGTTATCTTTATCTGAGCACTGATATGAGACCTGCACCGTCTCCAACTGGCTCCGGTACAATCTGCACAACATTCATAGCTTAATATTTAAATAGAAACATAGTTTAACTCCTGTGCCACTTTTGTTGATATCCGTGCGCTTAGCATTTGTTTTGCATTCAGCAGAGCGGTAAATAATGAAGCTATACTCCACTACTGAGGAAATATCCAACCTGTATGGTGTGCATTTTACTTCATTGTTTTCAGACTCCCTCGAATGAGACCACGCCTCGTAGAAGTATTCACACCTCTGAAACTTTCACACATTTCGTCACATATATATATATAAATATTCTTCAAATATATATATATAAAGAGGTGGGGCTACTAATATTAAGCAATGCTTGGGAAGTGGATGGAAAATTCTAAATGAAATTTATAGTTAGTTTTTCAGCTGAAGAAACGCATCCCCAGGCCATGATGCTGCCATGTTTGCTCAGGCTTTAGTGCAGTGTTAGCTTTCAGTCACACTGGATTTAGTTAGTGTAAACGCTGCAGGCATCTCCAAGTACAGATTTTTACTTTCTGCTATTTCAACCATCCAGCTTTTACCATATTGTCCTCACTCAGGACATCAATGTCTAAATGTTAATATCGTCTACGGTTTATAAAATATTCAGCTCTTTGTGATCACCTTAAGCCCCATTGACAAAAATGGGGCAAAAATGAATGAAATGAAAGCGCACAAAACTTTGCGCTCTTTCATGGCTAACTGCTTCCAGATCCTTCCAGCTGGAAGCGCTGTTCAAACTTTAAAATGTAGTCATGTCCGTCAACTACTTCTGTTTATTTCACCCTTTTCATATCTTTTACAGATTAAATGACATCCCTCTTCAAGTTTTTGCTCGCGTTATGCTCAGTCTTCAAAAAACAAACACTAGCGCATTAGCTCTGCAGTTCCCAATCTAACCCAGCTTCTTTTTTTCCCTTTTTCTCTCTCCATTCCTAATCCATTTCTCTGTAACTGGAGTCCATATATTGCCTTTTTTTCCCTATTATTGTTGTCAAATACTTGTCTTCCAAATTTATTTTATCGCCTTCCCAGTTTTAAATAAAGCCCTCCTTTACTTTTCACACAGACCTGCTGCTGTATCTTCACTCAAAGCGTGACTCACCCACAGTTTCCAAGTTTGTCCCAGGGCAGCCAAATCTGCACCCACACCTATAACTTTTAAAGTAATTTATTAACAAGTGGAAGAGTGACGTCCAAACCTGCTCAAACGTTTAAACTTCTCCAAAACTTTGACCTTTTTCTGCTGTCTCCTTTGATTTTGGTGACTTTTCACTAATGATCTCTGGCAAAACTCTTGCAAACCATCTTGAGAAAAGAGCTACAGGAAATGGGTTGCACTGGATTTTATTTAGGGTTATCAAGGCAAAATGGGCTCACTTTTTTTTTTTAGAAAAATAAGTGAAAATCCTGTTCATTTCTCTGCAAAATGATTCATCATTTTATAATCTACATCATAAAATCTTAGTAAATTGCATCGTTAGTCTAATTTGGGGTAAAACATTACAAATAGCTTCTTTGAGACTGTGCACGCACTTAGTGGTTTCTATATTTAAATGTGTCAGATTGTAGGGTATATTTATCCAGACCTGACAGGTTCTGTCTCTGCTCTGTTTTGCAGTTTTCCTGCTCCTCGCGGCGCCTGCAGGCAGCGTAGATGTGAGCTGTGAGAACGTTTACCGCGACTTTTCTGAGTGCGTCCTGGAGCTGGGGGAGAGCATGGACAACTACCAGGAGAACGTGACCAGCGAGCAGGGAGTGGCGGCCGTCTGCAGGTGCTAGCAATAACTTTATTTTATTAAAAAAAA
>NW_015114433.1:41610-60592 GCF_001443285.1 Poecilia latipinna | reverse complement strand
AGGGGGGGGGGGCCGGTCTCAGGGGCTTGCAAAAAATTTTTTTTTTTAAAAAAAAAAAAAAAAAAAAAAAGGCGATGGCATGAGCATCTGATAAGAATAGAAAGGTTACACTCATTTTCAGACTTTATTCCTTTTTGTTTTCTAAATGTTTCTAATCATCCAATTGTTTAATTATTCTTTGTTTTCCTCATTTTTCCTTCCTTATTTCACTTCTTCTTTTCTTCCTTCCACCCTGCTTTTACATCTTTTTCATCTGTCTTTCTTGTTTTTCTATCTTCCCTTCTTCTGGTTTTCTTTTTGTCTTTGTTTCTTCCGTTCAACATCCAGAATTTCCTTTATTTCCTTTATTTCTTTATTCTGTTTTCCTTGCTTTTCTTCCTTCTTTTCTTCTTTTCATCCTTCAGTTTTGTGCTTTTTCTTCTGTCTCTCCTCGCTTAAAATATCTTTATGGTATTTTACATTTTATAAATAACCTCTAAGGTCTGAGAAAACTGGAAAATAATGTCTATAAATCAGATTTTTTTATAATGAAAATGTTTGTCTCATTTAAAATTTGTCTAAGGATGGATAGCAGTCTTACGTTCTCAAGGGATATTGAGTTTAATCTGAAAGATGTGCAGGAACCTTTATTTACAGACAACTAAAACTGATTTTAGAGTTTAATCTGAAAGATGGAGTGAATTCAGATTTAAATCATTTTACCAACATTTCAGCTTAATAAGTACAACTGGGTGTTATAATGAAGATAAATATTCATGTCATAAGCAAATACTGCAGAGAGGGGAGCAGATGCTGTAATCTCAGAGGGAGAAAGGAGAAATGAGTGATACTGAGACACAAAGCCGTTGTGCTAAATAATTTATGACTCCAGTGCAGCCGTAGTGAAAATCAGGGGACAATTTCTTCTGACGTCGTTTCGGCACAAACTCCACATCCCTGGCAGCTTACCAAAGGCAGAGATTTGCACTTTTACACGGCTTCTGCCGAAAATTGCCCACTTGTAATATCATCTGCGAGATACTGTCTCACTCCCGGATGCCGTTGCCGTGGCAACCAGCGCTCGGTTTGACTCACGCAAGGCCATCTGAGCAACAGATTACTGGCAGTAATTAATCCACAGCCGCCGCCGCCGCCGCCGCCGCTGAATTCGTGAAAAGCTGTCGCGGGTCCAGTTTCTGACCGTCCTTCGTTTTGCCCGCAGCCACTGGGAAGCCTTCCACACTTGCGCGCTGACGGCGCTGTCCGACTGTCAGCAGGAAGTCAGCTCCATCTGGGAGACCCTGAAGCAGGACTCCAGGAAGATCCGCTTCCAGGGAAGCCTGTTCGACTTGTGCAGCCCCAGCTGCGCCCCCAGCGCCCGTCTGCCCCTCGCCGCCCTCGTCCTGCCCCTGGTGCTGGTCCTGACCGGGCCGAGCGGTGCCTCTGCGTAGACGGGACGTGGATGGGGGTATGAGGGTAGGATGGACCGGGCTCAGTTTCTTTTTTTTCATGAGTTTCAGTACATCTGAGCTCAGACTTAATGCCAAGGATTTAAAAGGTTGAAATGTTTTTAAAGGATTTTTTTTTTCTTTTTTTACACTGAGCTGTTTTTTTGTTTTTTTGTGTGTGGCAGGACAATCAATTTAGTTTGGCCGATAACGCTTCAAGTCTTCTGATAATGATGAAGCTTATTTCTTTATTAAATAGCAGCTTAGGAGGGAAATAAAAGTGCATTTTTGAACATGGAAAGCATTATAGTAAATGACTTTTGGTCCGAAACTAGTTTATCACACCTGATTTTTAAAGTTTTAACTTGATTTTCTTAGCAAAAATAAATAAGTAAAAGCTTAACCTACCTAGCCAGCATGTGTGTGGGGGGGCTTGTTGGTTTGTTGGATTTTGTCTTGATAAATCAACATCAAACCTATGGAGGTAATAATAAAGGGGACATCATGTAACCTGAAGTCTTCCTGTTTCCGGCCCATTTCCCAACCATGTGGGCCCCATATGTGAATGCTGGCTGGCTGATGGCACATTTACTAAATAGTCAACAACCACAGAATAAAACATATCAAACGTGCAAATTAAGCAAATGCTAATTGTTGATTTTTATATTCACAAGCTTGTTTTTTTATTATTATTATTGTTTGTGCACTTCCCTGATTTTTAGCCTTTTCTAAACACTAAGATAAGCACACATACAGAAGCTGGGCATGTGAACATCATATTTTTAGATTACAGCGGCTTGAAAAAGCATCAAACCTTTGCATGTGTCACATCTTTGTTGCATCTTGCACGCGTCCTCTAATAAAACCTCTGAGGCCTTCGCAGTGAAGCTGTAGTTGCATTGCGAGCTCCATGCTGTGAAGAAATGCATCCCCGCAGCATGATGCTACCTCCACCATGTCTCCCATTAGGGCTGGTGTGTTCAGGGTGAGGAGCAGCGCTCTCTGAAAAACCTGCGAAGCATTCACAGAACAGATGGAGCCTCCTTCTCTTCTTTAGTGGCGTCAGAGTAAAGAGGGTGCAATGCCACATCTTAACATTAATTCCTAATACAGCACGTTAAAGTTTGACAGAATGCAAACCAGTTCAAGGGGTATGGATGTAGACGAACATGGAGCAACACTTCCAAAGTAAAATATCTCTGTTGCCTGCCCTGTGCTATCATCTGGAAGGGAAACAACACTTCAGACTTGGAGAAACGAGCTCTCTGATTAGAAATCTATCTGAATCTGTTTTAAATCAAACATTTCTTTTCCAAACCGTGCTGCTGGGGGAGGAAGCTGTGTTGTCGTTTACACACTGCTCATATATTATACATGGATCTCACAAGCAGGAGAGCTCACCTTTTGAAAATCAAACATGTTGTGTACAGGGTTGTACCTCTTTTAACCGTCCATGTAAAACTATTTGGCCTCCTGCCTTAAGTCACAGCTGTCATTGTAATAATTACCTGTATGATAACTGGAGTGTGACTGTCGTCTTGTGAAATTTTGCTTTCCTGCAGTGGAAACATGAACAAAATACAAGCCGGGGCTTTGGCACGAGAAATTAAATGTGAAGTCATTTAATGTTTATGAAGAATGCACTGGGTTTCCTCAGCTCAGCCCCTATAGACAAAAATAAACTGTAGATCTCACATTGGTGTTTAAGAAAACCAGTACAAAACACATCTGGGACCCATATGGTCACAAACTGTACCCATACAACATGGCAAAGCCAGGTGGGGCAGGAAAGGTTGAATAGTTGCACCTGATTTATACAATACCACTTTTTTTTTTCCTACAAAGCAAAACCAATTCATGGCAGTAGGAGAGACCCAACAATTGTAATAAAAACTCTGCAATCAGTACTTGGAAATGCAAGTTTCATAAAAATAAAAGTGAGTTCTGCAGTTTGAAGTTACATAACTAACACCGTTCCCACTCATCTGGTACAGACAGTGTTTCAGCTGTCTGTAATCGTCCATCTTTTTTTCTTCTTCTTCCACTGCAAAAGGAAGCAAGTGACAGTGACCTGTTTAGCATGTGTTTGCTCCAATTTGACCAAAATTGTGCATATTTCTGTTAGTACAGGTGTCTGCAACTGATTTTGTTTTTCCTCGCATGATATTTTATGACCAGGTGTCAGAAAAACTGTTGATTTTAGCTTGGACGTCACGTAAGGTGGCCTGTGCATGAACTGTAACAGCATCCTTTGTTACGCAGATTTGTACTATCCCCACTCCTGTCGCCTCATCATCTCCTGAGCATGTTTGTTCTAGTTGATTCGACTTATTTAAAGTTTTAAAAGAGTAAATATCATGTCAATCCATTGTGTGCCTGGCGGTGAAACACAGAAAACAGTCATCTCCTTTAAGCATGAGCAATATCTTGGGAGAGAATCTTTATCCCTGCATATGCGTTTGATGAAAGCATGAAAATGATCGTGATCATGCACACAGTAAAAGTACAATAAGTTTTGAAGAGAGTTTAATCATAGGAAGAACTCCTGAATGTAAAAAAAAATGTTCAGTATGTTTTCTTTTTTTTTTTTTACACATTTGCAAAACTCTGTAAAGCAATATATGGAAAAATGAAGTAACTATAAAAATAAAGCACAAATATTAAACACAACTTTTTGTGTGTGCATTAATGTTTAGGTTGCTTTCAGGACATTACAGTAAAATTTCCTGCAACTTATTCATCCAACCGTCTCAGTTTCTCATCCAGCAGTGAGCTGGTAATGAGGGTCACAAATAGCTTTAGTTTTCACTCGTTAGCGTTCGCCCATCTGCTGCTTTCCACCTGGATATGTCCTGCAGAGGCAAAGTGACGGATCACGGCCTGTAGTGGAAGAACCTCTTAAGAGGTAACGACATGTTCATGATGCGCACCTCATTAGAGAAACTATCTTTGTCTGGAACATAATTAGATTTCCAGGCCATTCCTGGTGAACAATACTGCAGCAGCAGCAGCTATGAGTCATATGAATGTAAAGGTCAGTAGGTGTTAATATATACAAAAAAACCTTTTCTTTTCAAAAGTATCTCATTTAGTGACGACTGCAAGTTGCATGCTCTTCTTATTTGGGGTTATGCTTCTGTAAATCCAAAACTTTTCAACCTTCTTCTCTTAAATTGAGGTGAAAGCCTTTTAAAATCACGACTTACTAAGAAAAATGCTGTATAAAATATAAATGCCACCTGACCAAACAACTGCTTCCACTTTCGGCAGGAAAAACTGCTGTCAAACATTTGCCAGGAAAAAAATGTAAAATTTCTCATCAATGTGGAGGATTTTGTCCCACTGCGCTGTTTTAATTCAGTCACAATGGATTGTTTTTTACCTGCTTTACGTCACACAACAGCATCTAAATCTTGTTTTGGACTTTAACTAGACTAGTCTATTCCAAAATCTCTCTTTTTTTAAGAAGTTCAAAGTTGAAACTGTTCTTCTGCTTAGTAACTGGTACATTTGTTGCATTTTGCAGGAGGAAACTTGCTCCACATCCTGGATATTATTCTGTTTTCTTAAAAAGGAAAAGCAGGGACAGATCACTGAACTGCACCAGAGCATGTTTAGCTCAGAACATCGACTAAGGCTCCCTGACAAACACATTGTGGTAAAAACAAAGTACACTCTCTCCTTATTGTATGATTTTAACATAAAAAAAATTGTCTGGTAATTTCCTGATTCTGTATCTATTGAAATTCAACCTCAAGTGGACAAAAAATACATACTACCAATTCAAACATTTACAATATTTATTTTAAAAAATGATTGTAAAAATGCCGAACGAACTGTAATTTATTTGTCTCTCATTAGAGCAAATCTAATCGAGACGTTTTAAGGACTTCTTTGAAGCCCAACATTAATGTATGAACCATAAGGCCTTCAGCATTACTCCCCACAATGAGACGCTAACTTATGTGGTAGCATCTAAATAGCTTCTCCATTTACTGAAAATGACAAATGTTTCATATGATCCAGTCAGGACGTCAAATAAACATAAAAGATCTAATATATCTCCAGGTTTGGTCACTGTATAAATGATGAGCTGTGATATGGACAAGCTATAGAAAGTGTTTTACATCTGGCTCCAATAAACTTAAAACATTTAAAATAATTACCATTATTAACAACCAATATTTTATTCAAATGTGTCTAAACGTGTATAATCTCGCATTAACCTTAAATGACCCACCTTAAAGTAAAAACATAGTGTGAAATCCTTTAGCATGTTATTACTTGAGATGACACCAGCACTAGTTACGAATCTGTTGGCCAACGATATAAAAACACGTTTTTGAAAACACTAACACCCCGCTGTTCTGCACAGAAAGGCCCAACAGCTTCTAACTCAGAGATTTTATGTCTTGTCCATATTGATCAAATGGGAAACAGCTCTTGAATTACACTAAAGCAATGCATAGCCTGCACTTTCAAAGCTGCAAACTCCAAAGACTGAGATCGTCTGAGTTTGCATCTCAAGACTAAAGAATTCAGCTGGAGTCTCAGAAGCATTATGGAGGCGCTGCTCCAGAAAACGTCCGTGTATTTTCCCCCCGTCGTATTCCCTGTTGTCAGAGCTCAGATGATGGCTGACAAACTGTCCCTAAATGGGCCAGACTGTTCTGCATAATACATAAATACATGCAGACCCAAAGCCAAACAATAATAGCTGTGAAAAATGCAGCGCAAGCTTAACTAGAAAGTCCTGCGATGAGTCTGAATATGCAGACTTTAATCACGACTGGCAAAACCAAATCCGATTTCAGTCTCAATAAAATTTTTGATTTCTAACATAAAAAATGTATAAGATTAGTGCTAGCATTATGGACTGTATGATACAGTAAAGATACTCATCTACAGAGAAAATGTGTGACAAAAACTGGACATTTGATCAAAAATTGATGAAACCACAAGAAGTAAATCAGTCAGGGAGGCTGACAGTCACCAGATGTCTGGACTGTGAAGTGTGGATGAAAAACCTCTACGCCTTGTGGGAGAATGTGAAGTAATCTGATTAAACCAAACTGGAACTTCAGGGTCACAAATCTGGAAAACACGTTTGGCCCCCTGTGAAACAGGGTAGAGGAAGTATCATGCTCTGGGGTTATGTTTTCAGATAAAATGAGTGTTTTTGTCAAGTTGGATAAATACGAATACATATGAACAGATGACACTTTTCAGCTCCACAGTGAATCCAAACACATTTTGAAATTAAAAATAGAGCGGTGTAGCCAGATAAAAACCGATTTGTGGTTTCACCGATCCTCTAAATCCGACAGAAAAATCTGTGGATCCACGTGAAGACAACTGTGGACCAGAGACCAGATACATTTAGAGAGCATTGCAAATATTACCTAGTAAAGATGTGGTTTGCTGACAGAATCAGAAGCCTCAACAAAGCATTAGCTTAACGGTGAACGCATTTATGCAACCTGGTTATTGGAGCTTCTGCAGATCGTTTTTCAGTTGAATTTACAGGATTCATTTCACATTAAAGATGCTGCAACGATGAATATGACTCATTGTGGTGCCAAATTTTCAAGCGTTAATTTCTTGCTATTCAATTATGTGGCTGTTGAGAGATCCAGCAATAAGCTAGGAACTTTATAGTTACTTTATTAACCAGAACCCTGAGAGTTCAGGACTTTATTCCACCGGGCGCAGGATGTACAGGAGTAAAAACAACTATATTCTACATTTTATACACCATGAGCGAGAAGAAGGAACTGAGACAAGATGATAATGTGGACACAGAGTATCATGATGATAAATACATCAACATGAATCAAAGTACAAACTTTAATCAGCTGTAGGGATGATGGTGTGCTTTCAAAAACATTATAAACACAGAAAATACTGTCAAACATTTAATAAGGAGCTACGAATAAATATCCAGTCAGCTGGAGGAAACTTTATGATAAGACTCGTAACTATTCAGTCCGTCTGTTCACACAGGCTTATAAACAAGGGAAACAACCTTATCAGCGAATTCCTCGGGTCTTAAAAACATCTGAACAGTTCACAGGTTCGATTTGGGTCCAGTATTGACCGGGATGGCCCTGAGCTCAGTCCGCATGCACAGGTACTCCCCGATCACGGCCATCAGCGCGATGCACGCCACGTTGACGAGCCACCAGGAGAGCGCCGAGGGAAGGTGGGAGTTGTAGATCCAGCAGCCGATCATGTGGAAGAAGTGAACGGTGACGGTGAAGTCCAGGCACTGCTTCCCCCGGCGGATGAAGAACCACAGACCCAGAGCGCTGCCAGAACATTGACAAGTCATCGTCAGCAAAGTTCAGGGGAAAAAAAAGGGTTTTAAAAAGCTGCTGGATGTAAAAACATAAAATAAAATAAAAAATAGTAAAACAAATTGGTGTCGGCTTAACTTTGTTTTGAAGACTAAACATGTTTATTTCAAAGTTGTTTAGGTTAAAAAAGCTGCTACATGACAAATGGAGAGTTAACACAAAGGAGACTTGACACATTTATTTCTAAAAACAGATGAGTGGGAGGAGGAGGAACAGATCCAAGGCAACAGAATAAACTCGACTCGCAAACAAAGGGAAAACGTTTGCTTGCATAAATTTAGAGCAAAACAATCAGACAAATCTTCACTCTGCTGGATGAGCAATTTGTGTTTCATGTAATAAATCTTGAAACTACAAAACATTTTAAAAGCTAACCTTGAAACGCATGATACTTAATAGCTTCAATTTACTTTTCCATTCACTGCTCTATTTTATATTACTTACATTTTTTTTAAACAGTTTTTAGTATTTGTCATTTCCTACTCTCATGAAGCACAAATAACCTTTGATCACTGTAAGAATGTTCAAACCAAATCATAGAAAAAATGCATTTTCTATCAACTTAAAAACAGAGAAATGCAGAGAAACTCCTACATCAATGACACCAGTAAAATAGCACTCAGGCCTCCTGAGGTGAAGTCAGAGACACAACCTCCCTGAGGAGTGACAAAAGAAACCCTTTAACAGAAATGTTTGTGGAAGACAAACCAAGTCAGAAGTGGGAAAACTTTTCAATATTTGCGTACAGCTTCAAGTAATTTATTCAAATATATCTGTTCAAGGTTTCCCCCAGAAAACTTGCTAAGCCCGGTGGTCATTCATCCAGCGGCCTGTCGTGTTTTTGAGTTAAAAAATGTTTAAAGTTGACATGAATTTTGAAAATATCACTTGATAAATATGAGTTATTGAAAGAATGAAAGATTAAAATCTGCACACAAACTATAAAGTCTTAAAAAAAGAAAGCATTTAAAAAAACCTTGCTAAGTCTGGTGGGGGCACCAGAAAAGCCTGGTGGCCCGCCAGGCTTACAATACACTAAACCCTGCCTGTTTGACTGTACTTACTTCTTTGACACCTGGTTATTACACACATTGCTGAAACGGCATCAGGATGGCGACTAAAATGATTTAATTCACTGAGCTGCTGCTGCTTTTTGCTTCATTTGTTGCCACAGAATCACACGTTTCACTGGAAATTACAACCATACCATTTATCTCTGAAATTTTCATTACAAATTGAAAGGTGCTTTGGTCATATGTGAGACACATTTTCAGTGGCTCAGCTTGAGGGATTGCTTAAAGTGAACAACTTCATGTAAGCAACAGGAAGAATTGATTGAAGTCAGTGACTCCAAGCAGTCAAGTAGGTTGACAAAAAGCTTTTTTGCTTGTTTTTATCAGTTTGAATAAGTTGAAATTGACTGTATTATGTAATAACGAGGATCCTCGTTTGTAACTCACTTTAAATCTGTTTGCATGATTAAACCAAACTTATTGTGTAAAATATTTATTGTGAACTGACAAAAAGAAAGGGACAAAAAGCTTCCATGAGTCGTAATTTAAGGAGTCTGTGATACCTGAAGGTGGTTTTATATGTAATGAATAGAAAACTTTGTATTTTTCTCATCTGTTTGTGTATGATCTGAAAAAGAAAGCAGATCTTCTCACCAAGTAAGAGAGTTCAAGATAAATGCCATCATCGAGAGTCTTCCCTGCATGGTAGCAAAGCCAAGGACCTATTTCCAAAAAAAAAAAAAGTAAATGTACAACATGCAGGCTTAAAGGAGCAGATGTATCACAAAGAATGAATTTAACCTACTTCATAGCTGAAGATCTGATCTAGGGAGCGACTGCTCTGCACAAGGCTGTCCACGCCAGCCAACCACAGGCCGAGGAAGCTGTAGTAGATGCACTGCATCAACACAATCTGGCAGATAATGAGGACTGGGTCCCAGATGTAGCTCCGGAAGTTGCTGGCCATATTTCACTGACGCTCCACATGCAGGCCCAAAGAGTGCTGGTAACTGGCCCAAAGCATCCACAGCTGGCCCATCCAGTACCACCTGCAACCCTCCAACCTACACCCAAAATTAAATGCATTACTTCACTCAATTTTTTATGGTAGCTCTACAAATCTGGTAGAAGGTATGCAGGTAAGCTGAACATATTTTTAAACACTTTGCCCTCACAGCTTCTTTAAAAAACTAAGACATTCACTGCAATAGTAGCATCATGACACATCTTCATAAAGAAGGAAAAAACATCTGACCATCTTGTAAAAGTATGTTTATCAAGTTATGTTATCTTTAATTTAATAAGGTAGACGTTGGAATGTTAATAGTGTTCTTTTATAACATGTTTAAAGGGCCATTTTCGTGGTTTTAGTTGAACTGGAATATGACTTAAAGAGCTGCTAGCATACAGACAGCTATTAGCTGACTCCTCTAAAACATTAACACGAGCAGTCGTGATTCCTCGGGGAAAACAAGGAGAAAATGCTCTAACATTTATCCAAGAAAATAAGTTTTATTGCGTTGGGTTTTATACAACAATAACAACACGGAAGACGATTGGTGCTAGCGTGTTTTTCAGGTTCCGTTTAAAAATGACAGAGACAAAAAGACACACACCTGGAAACTGGACCACGGACACTTCAGGAGAAATTTAAACTGTAATCCCTTTGGTTCCTCACGGGGTTTAAGCCTCTCCGGGGATGAGGTGGAGGTATTGATGGTGGACTAAACCGAGTTCACAACAAAGACGTCACAGCAAAAGACCCGGAAACTAAACTAAACTTCATCTTATTCTGTGAAAGAAGGGAAACAACGCTGTGGTGCATTACTGCCACCTACCGGTAAAGAGTAGGAAGGTCCATTTCTAGTTTCGGTAGGGTAAAATACTCATTTTTTTAGGGTATTTAATGTCCTATGACATGTTTTATATGAGCATAATTGATACTGCATAGCATTGTTTACCTTGTTCAATCCTTTAAATTGAAATTATTTATCTTAAATTACAAAGAAAAAAAATCTACGCTGTTGTCGTAGTTTTGTTGTGTTCTTATTTATGCATATTTAAGTCTTATTTCTTTATTCTTGTTCAGGATTCTAATTACCTCTAATTAATGTTTATTCCTAGTAAACTTTCATATTCAATATTTTTCTAAAATCAATATTTATGTTAATATTTACTTCAGCTTTAGCTAAGATTTTTGGCAGTGGAGTCTGACATTCTGTGTCCTACTCCTGACTCTTCTTAGGGGGGGGGAAGCGCTTTTATGTGGACTGTTTCTATTTATTTTCCCTGCTATGTGTGATTTTGGAGTTCATTTATTTTCAGCCGCACTGGAATCAGTTTTTGTACATTTTAAAATATTTTTCTCCTCTCAGTTTACCTTCAAACATTTTTCTTTCATCTTCAAACTTTGTTCTTTGGTCCTCTAATTTTCTTTAAATGTTACTTCTGTATTTTAGAAATAATCATAAATCATGTTTAGATACCTAGTGACCATATTGGTGAGTTTGAAGGGGTCATAATCAACAAATATCCACTTTGTCACTTTTAAACTAACTCACATCGTCATACAGTAAAGGCTGTAGCATTTTATTGATTTCCAAAAAAGAAGAAGAAGTAATAAGTTCAAACTCAGGTGTGTTTCTGTAATATAGTTGAATAACTTCGGTAAAGAGAACAGACATCAAATAAAAGGAAATATGAATTTGAAATCAACAGTGGGATTCAGTCAACATTTATTATCATTTAATTATTTCATACAGATGTAAATTGACCAACGCTTTTTATACATTTTTTAACTTTCCCTTCTTTTAAATATCATATTTTTATTATTTACTTGTTCTTTATTTACTTTTCTAACGTAAAATAGAAAAATGTAGGAAGGAGATAAATATTGTTTTGGATCGTGACGTTGCATCGACGTGTGTCAGCCCCTCCCCTTTCATAATCACACCCCACACTTTTACTTTAGTTATGCAGTTCTCTTAATTATTATCTTTTGTATAAATCTTTTACTTGACTTTAAAGAGTTCAGTCAGCGGTAAGGTAACTTTTAATCGATTTCAGGCGTGAACTTGTTTTTACTGTTTGCTGCCAGAAAACGTCCGGTTTGATCCTGTTCTCCAGATGGAAAGTGCGCCGAAAGGGGATATTAAACGTTCTGTTTAAACTTTGTGCTCGTTGTTTGCTCGGTGGCCCTTCGGTTGAATCTAATATCCTTTTAAAAGGGACAGTGAGTGTTCTCTTGGTTGCACATTATGTTTTTGTTTAAGAGATGCACTTTGCACATCTGGAGATTACTTTTACTCGTATTTTCATCATTAGTGTGAAGCTGTGAGTGAGGTTTAACCGGTTTTTACAGCAACATTCACATTTACTTCAGTAAGTAAATGTATAAAAACATTGCCACAATAAAAACGTTTTGTTTTTATTGTGGCAAAGATTACCACAATAAAAACAAACTGGGACAAAACAGAACAAAATGTGCAGGGTTTTTATTTAATTTTATCGATTTGAATATATGTATTTGTGTCCAAGCCAGGAAGCAAATACAAATAAAAATGTTCTCAGTGATTACATAAAGTATAACTTTTTAGTTGCTTTTATTCAAAACACCCTCCTGTGTTGGAACCAAAAGGTCTAAGGTTAATTTCTAACACTTGAGCAACATAAACAAACAGACCGTATCAAGATTACTATTTGGCATGTCTTTGTTTTCCACTCACTGAAGCCTTTGGAGTCAGTGAGCGATGCTTTTTCTGGTGTTTCTCTGCTTGACAGTTCGTCATTCCTGCTTGCAGAGCACACAGAGAGGACGTCATGTTCAGGACACATGTGAGTGTGAAAGCCATAGGGCGGCTTTCTGGTTTCATCCAGATGGATCCAGACTTCACCGCCTGGAGGAAACTGGCAGGTTTGCAGCGGCTCACAGGTGAAGTTATGGTTTATTTATCCAGCGCTTTGCTTTACAGGTGAACACATAAGGAGGAAAACCTATAACTTAGAAAACGTCTGTACTTTTACATAAATGTATTATAGTAATGTAATCACTTATTTTCACTGGCTTTTTCTTTCATTTGATTTAAATACTATGTTACTGGTAAAACATGTTTATTTTTTGTTTTTGTATAAATATTTACCTCAAATTCTTCAAATAATGTTGCATCTCTTGATATTTTCATGCTATAAACATATATTGAAATATTAACGTTAGGATCCTCCCTTTTTGGAGGACACTCCTCTTACTATTTTACTGGGACTGTTCAGGTTTGCCTCTAAAAAAGGATTTAGATTTAACAAAAAAGAACAAAAAAAAATGTTTAGTTGTCTGTGGGGCATAAAGTGAGCCCTCAAAATAAAGCCAGACAAAAAAAATAAATAAACTTGGATAATGTTCTCATTAAATCCTCCAAACTAACTTAGTTCAATTCCACAGTCACAAACAGGGATTATCTTTTTTATAATGCTAATAATCCAGTCTCTCTCTCTCTCTCTCTCTCTCTCTCTCTCTCTCTCTCTCTCTCTATATATATATATATATATATATATATATATATATATATATATATATATATATATATATATATATATATATATAAAATGCTGCACATCTATTCTCCTTCTCTATCTACCCACTTCCTGTTTGACTGTCATCAGTAATTTACTGAGTTCTCTGCTGCGTGTCACAAAGTCCCATTGCTTTTATCCTGCAGGGAAAGTTCGGTGGAAGAGCAACACCAGACCCGCTCCTGTTTTGACGGCCGCTCCTGTTCGCGCCCTCGTTGACGAGCAGGTCAGCATCAGAGGACACTTCCTGCCCCTGCACTGTCCCGTCACATTGCATGCAAGAATGCACAGCGACGAGGGAGATCTATGGGAGTCATTCGCTCATTATAACGCAGATGAGAGGGGAACTTTTAGCTGTGAGTGAAACTATTAAGTGATTCTTGTTTTGTTAACATATGTGTTGATAAGTAACGCAATTTATATTGTCTACAGGTAGATAAAGAAGACATAGTCACCATTTTTATTTTAATATAAAATGGTGACTATGTAGGTTTTCATTTGCCTTTTTTGTTTTGTTTTTTGTTTTATTTCTGCCTTTTGTCCGTCCAGTAACTCGTGACCCTTCAGTGGGAGGCTCCTATTTGGGCTGCGAGCCGATGGGACTCTTCTGGAGTATGCAGCCAGCTCCTGGAGGAAGAGAAGGTTTAAGGCAGGTGATGGAAACAAGTTCACTGAGAACTTCAAAGGGGGAAACATGTTTCATTAAACTCATTTATGTGTACTCTAACACACTGATGAAAATTATTAAAAGTTCATATGCAGCATCCTGCAAAATGCAATCTAAGTGCATATGCCAAACATGCTGAAGAGAGACACATAAGACGTGACTAAAATTAGATTTTTGGCCAACATGCAGCCCGCTCTATGTGGCGGGAAAGTAACACTGCACATAAGTATTAAAAAAAAGAAATGCAGTCACAGTGAAACATGGTGGTGGCAGCATAATGCTATGGCTGTGTCTCTCTTTAGTTGGCTCTGGGAAGCTGGTCAGAGTAGATGAATGGAGCAACATATTGATAAGAGCCCGCATCCATCCTGTTGGGATCTTCTCTCTGACTGTTGGAATCTCTTGATTGAAAGAAGCGTGCATGGAAATTAACAAACCAGATTAAGTCTGCGAGACAAAAAGTGAGCTGCGTTTATTGTTAGACGTGCTGCAAAGAAAAGAACGTGCACAATCCCTGATTTTCTTCTTTCTATTTTATGTTTTCCCAGGTTTAGGTTCTTTCATTTCATCATTGATATTTAGTCATTTGTATAAAAAGCTGTCATTTCTGACTGAAATCTGCTTTCTTTTTTCTTTAGACTGAGGAAGAAGAGCGTGGAGAGTCCTTACACGGTGCATGTTTCTCTGCTGGAAGGCCACGTCTCAACCAGCGAAGGGCAGTGGTCCGAGCTGGCTGCGGTGACTGTTGAACGGTGGTACATCGCACCAGGAGTGAAGAGGATAGAGATTAATCAAAACGGACTCGTAGGAACATTGTTCATACCACCCGGTGAGCCTTTTATCCATTGATGTTGTGACTTTTCACCGGTGGAGGACATTACTTACTTTTGTCCCGGCCTGCTGCAGGCCCAGGCCCGTTTCCAGCCATGTTGGATCTGTGGGGAATGGGTGGAGGACTGCAGGAATACCGCTCCTCTCTCCTGGCATCCAAAGGCTACGTTAGTTTTTCTCTTGCCTACTTTGGGCACAAAGATCTGCCTGGCCCACCAAACTGTATCAACGTTGGAGATTCATATTTTAAGGCAGGATAATTCTTCCACTTCTCGTTGTCCATCGCAGCTCCTGTTGATTTAAACCTTTCTGATTGTTGACCTGAATGTAGATGTGGTCATGTGAGCAGCTATTTTAACGATTTAGTGTCGTGTTCTTTTGTCTTTCCCATTTTGAAAAGTGCTTAAGACGTATATCCCAGGAAACAAAAAGTTATGAATTACAAATTAAAATCTTTAAGGCTGTCTAAAGAGTGAAGGATGAGTTTCAAATGGCCTCATGGGCACCCAGTGGGTGAAGTATTTGTCTTTCATTTGAAAAGTTTTGCCTTCCAGCTACCTTCATCGTTAGTGGAGCTAAACACTAACAAGGTGCTTTTTATCAAAAAATGATAATTTCTTAACCTTTAATTTTTTTTTATTCCCACCATTTAACATACAGCCAGTAAAATAAGATTATGCTAACGTACTATCTGGTGAATCTGTAACCATGCAGAGGGAGCTGTACATGTTTTACTTACTAAACATGTAGCTGGTCTTTACTCGTCTTCCTCCCACAGGCTGCCTTCCTCCTGCTGCAGGATCACCCTCAGGTCGTCTCAGACAGAGTCGGCATCATTGGCCTCTCCTTCGGATGCTACCTGACGCTTCGCATCCCCACCAAAACCGGAGTTAAAGTCCGTCACGAAGCTTACTGTCTCATTTTAAACTCTCTTTCTAATTAAGTATGTTGGTCAGTAATCATGTGTAACATCTAAATCGACTGAAATTTTTTCTGTGTTCCTCTGCAGCCATCTTGTTTGGTTGGCATCAACGGCCCTGTGGGCAGCACAGTGTCACTCTTGAATTCAGATGGCAGGACAAAAAATTTTGACAGGTAAATAATCAGCTAGGTGTTGATGATGATGATGATGATGATGATGATGATGATGATGATGATGATTCAGTGAATCACAAAGTGATTCAGGACCACAGACAGCTTGAAATTAGGCTTATTTGATTTGATTTATAAGAAAGTCAGTATATTGCATTCAATGCTGTCCTTCAGATCAATATGGTGATAATCTGTAATATATTTATAGGATATAAATTGTCTTGCAAAAGCACTAAAACCGTTTCACATTTTCCAAACAGCCTCAAACTACGACGTCTTTAATGGAAATTGTGTGTGATGGACCATCTCAAAGGACTGCATGGTGGTTCAAATGGTGTATAGAGGCTAAAAGTTTTACCAATTCTTTGCCAAATAGCTCAATTTCAGTCTGACTGGATGGAGAGCATAGATACTCAAATGGATTTAGGTCTGAACTTTGACTGGGCCATTCTAACACACGGATATGTTTTGCTCTAAAATGTTGTGATTATGCTAGAAGATGAATATCTGCAGCCTCTTTCAGTTTTTCTTCAAGGATTGCTCCTTATTTAACTCCATTTAAGTTTGACCAGCTACTTGGTTATTGCTGTAGGAAGGCAGTACCGCAGCATGATGCTGCCACCTCTATGTTTCAACACCAAGAAGACCAGGAGGTTAATTTTGTTCTCTTCCTCATCAAACAACCTTCTTCCATTCTTCCACACGTTTGCTGTGATCCCTTCATGACCTCTGCTTCTCTGAATAATTTCCTCCCCATCCATTAATGATCTTATCTGTTTAATTGAACAGCCATGTCTTTGTGAGTTTACAGTCAGGCCAAACCTTTTCCATTTTCACATGATGAACTGAACAAAGCTTCTTCTATAACAAATCTTTCCATATAATCTATTATGTTTCCTCGTCTTCTTGCTGTTGTTTAGTTTCTGACAAATCTCTGAGATCTTTACAGAACTGATGGATTTATACAAAAATGAATTGTTTAAAAGTGAGCTCTGCTTTGCGTTTTGTCTGAATTTCAAAGGCAGGTTGTTGCACAAGATTTTATTTTGGGATATGACATTAAATGGGGCTGAACAGAAATGCACTCCACGTTTCTCACATCTTGTGTTTGTACTCTTCATAACTAAGAGCTACTTTGTGTTGGTCTGTCACAAACAATCTCAATTAAATACAGTCGTTATAGTTGTAACGTGATTAAACTTCAGGAACAAATATGTCCTGTAGATACTACTGAGCAGTTTGTAATGAGTGATGCTACAAATTTCATCAACATGTTATAAATAAGAATACAATTTATCTCCTGGTTTTCCTCTTTTTTGTTTGTTTTTAGTTCCCAGGAATTTTGGAATTTCGATGATGAGGGCTGTGTCATTTTTAAAGACGCCTCTCTGCCTGCTAATATTCCTCCTGACAAATTTCTTCAGGTAACAGGACAAAAACTGTTCACACATGGTGTCTGATCACTCACATAAGAACAGACGATCCTGTGAGACTCCATTTTAAATCACAAATACCCATTTAAGATGTACTGAGCCACAATTAAGCAGATTTGTTATTCAGTTTAACTCTCTAAACAGCTCTGTGAATAGAATAGAAATGTCTTTTATTGTCCCACAATGGTGACATTTTTGTGCAACAGCAGCAAAAGTGACCAGAGATAAGAGCAAATAGACTCAAACAAAGGGAATATAAAATATATTTAAAAAAACTGAATAAAGAATAAAAATACTATCCTGTAAGAGCAAAATTTCAGCATTAATACAGCATAATACCAAAGTACAGGAGAATGTGCAACAGTCTCTTTGAGAATTAAAATACTCATTATTTACAAAACTGTTAATTTAAAAAAAACTTTGCAGTAAAACGCTATGAGCACACAACCGGGTTTGCAAACAAGAAGATCTCATTAATGTTATATTATGTCCTACAAGTTTTGCTTTGATTTTCTTGTGTTTCTGCAGGTGGAGAAACTGGACTGTCCTCTGATGTACATAGTGGGTGAAGATGACCTGAGTACCGCAAGCATCGAGAATGCAGATCTAGTAAAGTTGGTTAAGTGACTCCTTTAAATCCAGATTGACAGGCAATGGTTTGGAACAAGGTTCTGACACCTTTCATGAGTACCATCTCAAACAGATAGTTTTCTCTCCTGTAGATCAAATAAGAGAACCGCGGTTGTAAAGCTCTGCTTCTATGAAGTATGAAATGTCTTCTTGTCACCTAAATAAATAAAATTCTCTGTATCTTGCCAAGTTTGTATTGGACATAAGAACAACCATACCGCTGACTATTTAAAATAAGTACAAGCAAATTTGTACTTCATAGAAAGTTTCCTCTTTTTCCTGGTTGCTCACTCCAGTTTCTGCAGTTGGTCTCTTTCAATTAATTTTCCGTTTGGAGACAATATTATAATTTGGTTTAGTCACTCATGCTTTTCGATTTTATCTGGATGTATTTTATTCTGTGACACAGAAATCACAAAGTTAGTAGCGGCTTCGATAATGTTCTGATATTGATAGCTGCTTGTGTTTTACTGATCTTTCTTTCTTCTTTTTTTTTTTTTTTTTTTTTTTAATGGTGTGCATTACCGCCACCTACTGGTATGGAGTGTGGGTCAGAACGCAACTTGTATAATCTCCCCCCCAAAAGTAGGGGAAAAAAACTTATATCCTTTCTATCAGTTTAGTTTTCTTAAGATAGTTTATTAAATAACGTAAATATTCATATGTAGAAGAATACCCCAAAACATCTTGTATTTTTAACTGTAATTTATTCTTTACAAGTCTACATTCTAACTTCCTTCTCTCCTCAGAGTACTTAGGACATAACAACAAAACATGTTTTACTGTCTCTTCTTGAAAACCAAAATCACAATTACCTGTTGGATGTTTCCCCATTTTAAATAGTCTACTGTTTAAACCAGTCTGACCAAAACGTAACCTGGATATAATGTTTTCTTCTTTTCTACTTCTTCCTGTTCCCCTCATTGCACCAACTTTCCTTTGGATACTATAAAGCCATCTACCAGTT
>NW_015114433.1:0-38275 GCF_001443285.1 Poecilia latipinna | reverse complement strand
TCTACCAGTTCTCTCTACTTCCCACTGTGTCTGCCATCTTTCCTTAATCTTTTGTTTTATAATATATGTTATTTCCTCTTTACTAAATGAAATTAGTATCTCAATGTAACTGTTGTTTGAAGCTTGTTTTGCATATTTATCTGCCAACTCATTTCCTTTAATTCCTACATGAGACGGAACCCATGCAAAAATGACTATTAATCCCATGGCCTGAATTCTATAAAGTAACAACTGAATTTCCAATAAAAGGTCTGGTCTACTATTAGACTGATTATTTTTAATTGAGTATAATGATGAACTTGAGTCAGAACAAATTAAACTTCTCAAAGGATGAACCTCTTCAATCCAACCTAAAGCCAAAATGATTCCCATCATCTCCCCTGTAAACACTGAGACCCCATCAGTAATCCAATTAAATTTTTTAATACTAAGTTCTGGGATGATAAACGACACGCCATTATTGCTACTTATAGGAGCATCTGTATACACTTGAACATAACCTTAATATTTATTATCTATATATGACTGCAATGAGTATGATTCTGAAAAATGTCCTTTTTTCCTCTTCTCCAACAGTAAGTCCACAAAGATATCATGAAATAGAGATGGATGGACCAGTGAAAGAGGAACTGTTTGACTCATATTTATAGACGATAAATCAAACTCTTTCACATCGCTTTCTATCTCCCACCCAAAAGATTTTAAAGTCTTTTCCCCCTTTTCCCAACTAGGTTTTAAAATTTCTTGACATGGGTGGTTTTCATAATGACCCTTTAAATAACACCAATAAGATAATCTTAACTGTAATCTTCTGAGGTAAAGTGGTACAGCTCCTGTACACAACCTCAAGGCTTCATACTGAATAATATCAATTTTTTTAAGAAGTGTTATTGATCCTGATCCAAAGGCTATGCTCCCCAACAACAAGTATCAGTCGGCAAATTACCTCAGCTTTTATACCGAACGCCCTCTAGCGCTATTGGGTCACTTGCAATCAACCCGCTGGCAGGTACAGCCTCCACCTTCTTCCTGCCACACCAGCAAAGAAGAATAAGGAAGTGATGTGTTATAGTTCTTGCTTGCTTTGTCTGTAGGTGCAGGAACAAGTCATCAGGTCTGATTGGAAGGTTTATGTGAGCGAGTCAGAGTCCTGCTGAAGATGAAGACAATACTTGTTTTCTGTAAGTAAACTGACAGCAGATTGAATCAAAATCTACATTTTAATTATTTTTGCACAATGAACATTGATGTGACTCTACACTTTTTGTCTTCAAGACATTTTGCTAAACCAGGTCATTGGCCAGACAGAAGGTGAGCGCAATATATGACAATTCTTAACAGAACAAGATGCCTTTTAAGATGTTATGTTGCTACATTTGTCTGTGTGTCTTTTTCTGTAGACTTGTATCCTGTAAAGATTCTGGTCCGGCAGAGAACTATAAGCGAGGGCAGTGACCTTCATGTAACCTGCAGCATACATGGGAAAAAGAAATTCCCCTCTTTTTATGTTTATTTACTGAAAGATGGACAAGGATTTCAGAAATCAAATCAGAAGCAAAATTTGGATGATGTTCTTTTCACAATATCTAATGTTCATCTTGATCACAGTGGAAATTACAGCTGCTTGTACTCCACTACAAATTACAACCCTTCTGATGTAGAAAGGAAAGGACAGGATGTTGCTGAGACTCTGGTTATACGTGAGTATTTTTAATTCTTGTTAATCCCACATGCAGCTGCTTTCATTTATTAATTTCTCCAACTGCTATGCAGCCAATTTCATCCCAGCAGAGCTCTCCATAGCTGGACCCTTCACAGTTAATGAGGGAAGCAACGTTGAGTTTAAATGCACCTTTTCAGAAATCCTGCACACTCTCAATAACTGTCAACTCATCTACTGCTACCTGAAGAAGAATGAGACCATCCTTCAAGTACAAGTATTTGATCTTGCTCAGATGGAAGCCTCTTTCACCATTGAAGGTGCTGTTTCAAGGGATTCAGGTCCATATAGTTGCCTTTTGCTGCCGTCAAAATGCTTCCAGAAACAATGGAATGAGCTTCAGGGAATAAATACGGTGATTCTGGAGGTCAAAGGTGGGAATTTTTCCACAATGTATTTTACATTCCACATTTTTCCTCTTAAAAAATCTCTGAAAATGTATGTCATTAAATTTAATTTGTATTTCAGAGGATTTGATCCCATGGGCGGCTTTGTCTTGTGGAATTACATTCCTTATTTTGCTTTTCATTCTGTGTCTGGGATTGATGATTTACAAAAGTTGCTTCAAAGCTTTGTACAAGCCATGGTGAGTCTTCGTTTAACTGCACTTCCTGTTGGCAGACGGGAGAAATTAACAGACAGTGATCGAATACAAAGTAAATGTAATACATAAGGAAGAATTTGCTTTCTGTTTGAATTATGTATTTTCTAATTTTGATAGTGAGCAGCAGAATACAGATGTGTTGGCACTGACAGATGTGGAACCTCAAGAGGGTATGTAGGTTAGAATCAACAAAAATATTATTTAGAAAATCTATTCTTTAAGAGATATATAATGATTTGACAGGGGAAACATTCTCACTCATCTACTTCAATTTAAATGTTTTTTATTTAATAAACAGAAGAAATAGATGTTTTATCTTTCAAAGTTTATAATCTTGCTCTTGATGAAGGTGGACGCTTTTTCCCTCTGCTCCCTCTCTGCCCTCCTTGCTCTGTTTTAGTCCTGTCTTTTTCTGTATTTTTTGAGCCTTTCTTTGTACATTATCCAAATCTACAAATTATGGATCCGGTCAACCGATCTCTCAATGCAATTGATCAAATTTTTGATGAGAAGTCTGGGCACAGGAGAACCCTCTTGTCCTGCGGGGACACACCCGGATTCACCCTGGATTTATTCACAGGATTTCTGCTGTTTGGAACTTGTGGATTCCTGGATTATCGACAAATTTGTGACGGACTTGGCCAAACTAGCGAACACTCAGATTGTTGGTGTGGACAGAGACGAGGACTCTAAAACTCACTAACCAGTTGGAATCGATCTTGGAGAAGTTGCTAGTTTCGGTTCAGTGGAACGACCAAACTAATTTGGATAATTGGGAACTGAGATGTATCGGAGAGACTTTAGGGAAGATTGAAATTTATAATCTTCTGTTTCTGAATTGGCTTTCCCCATGTGTCCTTGGAAGGGCTGCATATTTCTAATCTCCTTTAGGATATGTAAACCTAACGCTCTTTCCCACCTCACCCCCTCCTGTATCCATGGAGCTGAGTGCTCCCAAGGACATCATTCCTCGATAACAACACCCTTACCTTTGCCGGAAGGCTGAGCAACGTGGTTTCATGGCCCTTTGACGTCACCGCTTTCACTCATGTCTTTGTTTTACCCTTTGTTTGGTCTGAATGTTGCCATCTGCCCTAATGTGTCCTTTGCTCTTTTTTGCTTTTCTTCTTTATTTCTTTGGTTTGTTATTTTATTTGTATTTCCTTTTAATTCACAAAGCACTTCCAATTGCCTTGTTGCTGAAAATGTGCTATATACATAAAATGACCTTACCTAATGCTGAAGGCATTTGAATTGTAAATGAATTGTAAATGTTGCCTGTTGAATTGTAAATGTTTCTTAACTTTCATAATCTCATGCTTTAAAGTTCTTCAAGATTTTTTATCATAAAAAACATAAGTACAAACTCCTATTGGAATGACTAATAGTTGGCTCTTTGTAGTTTTTAATAATTTAATCATCCTCTTTCAAGAACTAGAAGAAGAGAATTCTTTCAGCATGGAGAGGAAAGAAGAGTAAGTTTGCAAATCAGTCTTTATAAGATCTGTAATCAATTTGTCTGTTTATATATTTATATGTGTTACAAAGAATATAAGATAGCCGTTGTTGTACTTGTTAATTTTATTGCCGAGTGCATATACACGGACATGCCGGTTAAACTGTAAATAATGTGGAAAAAAGACAAACAAAACGTCAATACTTAGTATTGCAATATTCAATAAATGTAAATTTAAACATGGATTTAGGAGATTGGCTTGACTTGACTAGCCGGTTATGAAGCAAAGTTTACTCTTAGAACGCTTCATAATATAATAAGCGTCTGCATTCAAATATCACAGTGCAGCAAACATAAGCTAGCACTTGGCTATTTAGCTCTAGCAAATTCACCAAGCGCAGGCTTAGAACAGATAACAAAAACTTATCTACTCACAGCATACAGCATTAATATAACTCACCACATTGGCCAACACACTTGAACAGCAGTAAGATATGATTTTATGGGAGATTCAGCATGTTAGTTTCAGCTAACGGAAGCCAGAGCACACTACTGGTCTGCCGTCAGTTTTTCTTCCTCTACACGTTAATTCACGTACCAATACAAAGCAACTATAGAGCCCTCTAGTGGAATGGGAGGAGTGAATCCAACAATATGTTTTATTAATAACAATCCAATATGCGTAACATGCAGATAAATGCAGCCCTCTTCACTCTGATCACTGCAAAATCGTGTCGAAACCATCAACTTATATAAATATTCATGTGTTAGAATGACCCAGTCAAAGTCCAGACCAAATCCAATTGTTAATTTGTGGGTTAAAAATTAATTTTCAAATATATTCTCCCTCTAATCTGACTGATACTGAGTTATTTTGTAAAGAAGAACTTGCAAGAATGTGATTTTCTATCAATGTAAATTTGATTGATGCAAATCCCCAAAACTTGCTGTGTCTTCAGTGGAATGTGCTTCTGAAAAGCACCAATTCAGTAATATTCAGATGTTTATTTGTAACAAAAACTAAAAATCATGCATATTTTTTCTTCCACCTCACAGTTATTCTCTGGTTTGTGTTTGTTGCTGTTCTCCTCTCGGCTTCTCCTTCCAAGCAGTTGCCACAGCACAGCAGCCTCCCCCAATCCACAGCTGCATACAGATGGACTTAGCACAAGTTTTATACCGAATGCCCTTCCTGATGCAAACCTTCCTGTTGTCAGCAACAAGGAGTGGGTTTCAAACGAGGACCAACTTGAAGGGCTACTTGCTGTCGCATCTGAGCCATTGACAACCTCAATAAGGTTTGTGACGTGACAGAAATATGAAATATTAAAGGACAATTACGGTAATATTTTATCAACACACTGCATTTAGTTATTCATTTATTTTGCTGCAGTAAAAGTTGTGTCTAGCATTTAACCTGGCAACATTTTTTCATCAGATATCGACAGTGTTTTGAGACAAGAAGGAGGGTTGTCTATTACTCATGTGACGGAATTTATAGCGTTATTCCAGGTAGGAGGAATAGATATGTTAAACATCAGTACATGATTTTAGTCACTTTCTTCTTCAAAAATATTAATTACAGATTGAATAAGTAATTATTAATTGTATTATTACAAAAATATTAAAATCCATGTAAATTATGATGACTTTAGCATCACTTGTACAGTTCTTGTATTCAAATTGTGCAATGTAAAGCAATTCAAAGTAGTGCATAAATTGCCTTTCAAGCATATCTTAGAAAATAACTGTGAATACAAAAGTGCTAAACAAAGAAGCACAGATACATATTGACAGCTTCCTGTTTTTCACCGCAGATGATTCATCTGCAGGACCATGTACTTCACGTGTGCTGTACACCACTTCTGTCATTAAGCAACAAAAGGCATCATGAAAGTCACCATAACAAGACTTCACCTGAATGTGATGCATAAATCCATTACATGCATGTATTTTGTTCATTTCACTTTTGTGCTACTCCAGGACAATGCAACAGTGTTGACCTGACAGATTTAGCCACAAGATTTAGCATTGTTCATACAACTTGAACTTTTCACATTTTGTCATAATTTCAAATGACTTTGAAAACATAAAGGAAAATTTAAATGAAATTTGTTCTGTATGCATTACATGGATTTGTATTGATTTGTCTCTATCAGTCTTAATTTTGTGCCAGTTCCTTGTAAAACAACTTGAACTCCATCAAGCTTGGTAGTGACTGTGAACATTAATTTTCTAGCTGTGACATAGATTCAAAATTAGACTTAGGTCTCTATTTTGACTGGGTCATTTTAAGATATGTTTACTGTCATTCTGATGGAAGATAAAACTCTATCTAATATCTATTGGAGTATGCAAAACTAAGAAGTTAGGATGTTAAGAAGTGAGGATACTGTTATAGAAGTCAAATCAACTATGACATTCTTCTGCTGACACGGAAGTGAAACTACGCACAAGTGGACTGTGCTTACTCATTATATAACAGGATGTAGTTGGTTGCACTAGTTTTTATTTAGCTTTAACAGAGTAAAGGAGACTGTACACAAAACACACACCATATTTATACGATTTCTATTTGTAAAATAAATCTGTCTTTTATCTTCTTGTTCATCAATATACACTGCATGTTCTACTGTGTAAAATCCCAGTGACATATATAGAAGTTTGTTGTTTTATCATGACAAAATGTCAAAATTCCAATTTGTAAGAAAACTTTTGAATTAGGTTGCAAATTCTACTATTTTGAGTTGTTTTTTTGTTGTTTTTGTTTTGTGCAATGGACAATATGTGTAGTTTATGATGCATTATGGGCTCAACTAGTTGTGTGCTTAATTAATTTTATTTTACCAATGTGTTTCACTTTTTGCCCTGTAAATACTGAATGCTGATTGCAATAATGTTTTGGTTAGTAAGCCAATGGCTTCAATGTTCGCTATGTCCACTTCATTTATGTAAAGTGAATAAGTAAATCTCTATCCAATTCTTTGAAAACGTACACATTTTGGAGCCAACAGTGTGAAAATAAATAAATTTACAACCATTTGTGCTGTGAAAAGTTTAAAAGTAAGAAAAAAGAAAACCGGGAAATTGCATTTTTCAAGACTAGCTTGAACTCTTAAATTACTTACTCTGAAATGCTTTAATAATTGGGATTTATGTAATCCCCACTTGAGACAAATGGCATTTATTTCTGATTGTTGCATACTTTCTTTTTTTATCGCAGCCACAGGTGAGTACTGTATTTTTCACACTTATATAAACCATCAATTTCCTCAAAAGCCGACAGTGCGCCTTAGAACCCGGTGCGCCTTATGTATGGAGCAATGCTGAGTCACAACAGGTCTAGCAACTACGGCAAGCAGCCGCCGACTTCATTTTCGCCCGTAGAAAAAGAAGCGCGTGGTGCATGCTGGGATAGTTGTCAGAACGCTGGTNTGTGACGTCAACGCCTTAGGTGCAAAGAGCCCATTGAAAACACGGATAATAAAATTTAAAATTGTTGAGAGAGTGACTCTGAATTACTTTCAATAATCCTTGGTACCACATATATTTTAAATAATGTTTAAATTTTAGTCATCAATCTATCAAATGTCTTTGGCACTTTTAATTCTTGGTTTCTGGATCATCAGATTGAGGAGAGGTTAAGGTCTGCCGGTAAATCCCACCTGCTCACCCGCTTGTCCTACCCCGGCGCTGGTCACCTGATCGAGCCCCCCTATTCCCCGAGTGCAAGAACGTCCATGTGGTCCGTCAAACCCAAGAAATGTGAGCTGCCTCTGCAGTTTTACATGACTTCATTCATGTTCTTTACTTATTATTGCCATTATTACATGAGATCTGATGTTTCTGCTGCAGTGATCACAATGTGGGGCGGCCACCCTGCACTGCACGCTGCCGCCCAGGAAGATGCATGGAAGAAAATACTGGATTATTTGGAGAAAAATCTGAGAAGCTGAATATCTGGAGAGATGCTGGATTTGAGAACGTTTTTTAATCAGAAATGTAAATTGGAGCTGGAGTTCAATTTGCACAAAAATGGACAAGTTAATTTGTTGCTATGCAGCAAATTGTAGATCATCCTCAAGAGAGAGTTGCTTGGTTTTAGCTGTCATTCTAGTGCCAACCACTGGACACACATCAGCGAGGAGGAAAGTCACAGCAGCAGCAAATGTATTATGTTTTATAAAACTCCTGTAGAAACTGAGCTGCTGCTGGATGATGACTTCTGAGTTTTCCGACTTTGTGCCGTATGATCCAAATACTGGGCATTTCATTTCATCCATTAAAGTTTATAACAAACAACTGAACTGTGCAAAATGTGCCAATTCCCCAAGCAGAATAAATCAGGTTATGAAAAGCATCACAATAGAAATAAGATTTAATAACAACCTTCTCTCTAACTTGGTTAAAATACAAATGAATCAAGTCACACTAGTAGACAAACGGAGCCAGACTTCCAGATTTTCTCAGGTGTTTAATGAGTATTTAGTATAAACATACTGATCAATGTTTGTGGGTCTGGTTGAAGATGTCGTGACATGCTGAAGTAACCATGGCGATGAGAGCTACGAACTCTTTGAAGTCGATCTCCAGGTCTCTGTTCTGGTCCAGATCAGTGAAGAGTTGGTTCAGGATCTTCTTGTTCTTAATTTTCTGTTTAGAAGGAAAAATGTTGATTAAGTGCAGGAACCGGGCAAATAAATCAGACAAGATGGAAAAACTACGGAAGCACATGTGACATTTGTTTCATAGATCTTGGAGGTTTCACTCATGCAGATCTTGAGTTTGATTTCCTGCGGTGATTAAAATAATCAGATTAAATTACTCGCCTTGATGAAGTGATTCATCTCATTGTTGATGAGAGCTTTAAGGTCTGCCTTCCTCAGCGTGCAGTTTTGACCCGAGTATTTATGGAAAACTTTAATGATAGTGGCCATACCGTTCTCCAACTCTGAGAAATCATCTGCAGAGGCCTGCAGCAAACAATTTAAAACAAAACATCATCATTTAGACTTCCTTACATGTATGAATTAAAAATAAATCAGAAACTTTCTTTGTTTCTTTCTATTAAACTATAAACTAAAACACTACATGTGTGCATTAATGACTTACCATACTGTATTAGTTCCCCGCATTTATTTCCAATTAGAATACTATTTTGAGATATTAGTCCTCCTTACCTCCATCTTCAGAAGCTGCTTTCTCCAGTGAGGATCTTGAGTGAGACTGAAGACTAAATAGCGGCAAGCTGTCGGCCTCGCCCAATAACAATGGACACGTAGCTGAATCGATCAACCACACGGAGGCTTCTCATGTGTCATACAGCGCATAATGCATTTTTAATGGATGCAAGTGGTCAACTCTTTTATCAAACACCAAACAATCTCCTCATGAAAAGTGTAATTTCATGGTTGTGTGAAATTACTATAGAGCAGTATCCCCACTGCATGATGCTACCAAGACCACATTTCATTATTGGGGTGATTTTTTTATCATGATTCTACCTTCCATAGCCTTTAAGGCAAAAAATTAAATTTTTGGTCTCATCAGACCTGAACACCTTCTTCGACACTATCTCTCCTTCATGGTTTCTAGCAAACAGGCTATACATGGCATAAAACCATCAGATTTGTGGCGTCCATGACTAAAAGTTGTTAGCAGATTCTCCCACCTCGGCTGCAAACCTCTGCAGCTGACCATGGACGACTTGGCTGCCTGTTTGATCAATCCTCTCCTTGCTCAGTTTAGTTGGACAGTCTCTTTCCATTTTCATGTGATGGATTAAGCAATGCTGCGTGAGGCGATATAAGAGCCTGTGATTTGTGTTTTATAACTCAACTCTGCTTCAGACTTTCTCCCCAACTTGTCTGCTGTGTTGCTTAGTTTTTGTAATGCTGTATTTGCTCTATTTATTAATTATGGTACTTACAAAGTCAGTTTGCACTGACTAGATATAATTTAGACAGATCAGAGTAACTGAGGCTTAATGCAAATGCTCAGCATACATTATATTCTATCAAGGTATAATGAAGTAAATTGACTCGGTAGAGTGCTGTATCATTACAAAGATAATAGATCTTCTTTCTTTTTGTTTTTTTAAAATACATCGTTTTGTGTTTCTATGAATTGTCAATTGGTGCTTAGTTTTGAGAGAAAACATTTTTTCTTCCAACTACTCCTTTTCATTCAAAACTTTTGTTTATATCAACATGTGACATGTTCATTTTAAACTGTAAATGAAATCAATAAATAAAATAATTAATTCTTACTAGTAAAAAAGCTTAAATCATAAATGCTTCTCTTCCAATTTACCACTCTGTGTTGACCTATAAGTATCCAGATACAATGCAATGGAGTGTGTGATTGCGAAAACAGGGAGAGGTTCAAAGGATATTAGTCCTTACAATGCACTAATATCCTTGTAAAAGCACTGATGACTGCAGGATGACTGTCATCCTGTTCGGTCTTGCAGGATGCTTTCAAAGAAGATTCCAGTAAAAGCCTAAATAGTTTTGCATTGGTTCCCTTTTAATAAGAAATGCATCCTGTGTGTCATTAAAAGGTATTTACATCAAAACATCTTTGTCAGTAGGTAAGCTATGAATGCCACTGTTTTACTTAATTTTGGGTGTAAAATTATTGATAAGAGAAAGCTTGAACTGAGTCAAATATCTCCAATACATTGGTCATTAACAATTGAAGCTGTTGTAATATTTATTTGAAAAGCATTTAACTCTGCATATGTGGTTTCTGTGCCTCTCAGCAGCAAGCTGTGTGGAGATGCTTGTGGCTGATTTGTGGCATCACTTACAGAGCTAAAATATATTATGCTGCCTTGCAGAGAAAGATAGAGGTTGCAGCAACAGTCAAATCAGAATCTGCTGTTAAATTTGGACTTGCCAGCCTCTTTTCTTTTCAATTAATCTGTCTTATGTATGATTACTGTTGCTTAACAGTGAATTACAAGGCGTGAACATGTGGGAGAAGAATTTAATGTTGGTCATTTCCCTCTTGTTGGTCGCTGGAGGAAGAGAAATACCTACTCAAGATCCATTTTATTCAGACTTTTGAAATTGTACCTACTGGGTTCATTATAAAATCTGGGGTATTAATTTGGGGAGTTTGAATAATTTATTTTCACCAGAGAATCAGACAAGAAGAAATTAGCAGTATCTAACACCAAAAAACTAAATGACCCCCATAAATATTTACATAAATAAACATGAACAACTTTTAAGCAGCATCTCTCCCTTCTGATGCCCTTCTCGGGTGAGGAGGTAAACCAGGAAGAGGTGAATGCTTGTTCCACTAAATCAGGGGTGCCCAAAGTCGGCCCTTGAGGGCCGGTATCCTGCACATTTTAGTTCTCTCCCTGGTATAGTAACAACCTTTTCAGTTTGTCGATGTTCCCCTTAGGAATTTCTAACGAGCCATCATTTGATCCAGGTGCGTTAAACCAGACCCACTTTGGTCTAAATATTGTTAAAACAATACAAATATAAGAAACAGACAAATTGACAAATTTGTAACAACAGTAGCTTTGTACAGAAAGAATGACCAGCCCCTCTGTTTCTCAAGAAGGTCCCCGCAAATGTCTAATCACAACTATAAAACTCAAATAGCCAAAACACTTGACCTGTCACTCAATCATGCGTCACAAGACTCAACAGCTGTATCTAATTGTCACTTGAACGCACCGCGCTACGTTTCCGCCTTAAAAACAGCTACAGTGGTGGCAGCGCATTCCGTGACGTCATACGTTACGCTCCTGTCTCCGCCTCGAATGTTTAAGCGTAGCTTGCGAGTGGAGCGTCCGCCCTTCCTGCGGTAGGAAACTGACGTAAACTGAGCGGACAGGCAGAGCTCGGCATTAATTAAAAGCTTAAATATAATAATTTGACTGAAAGCCCACATCCTCCTTCTGAGCTCATTGCATTTTGAGCCAAACCGGAAAGCACGGTCACCGAAAAGGAGATAGAAAGCGGGCTATAACCTGGCGTTGGTAAGGTTTTAGTCATTCACTTTATCATTTTTTTTTTTAACTTTGCTTTCATTTAAATTCCTGTCATACATTTCTCATGAATGCGAAGCTAAGCCCGTGTCCTCGCTTTTAATAGTACAGCTGAGCAGACAACAATGACGACGATTTTTGGGTCGGAACAAATAAAATTGATAAAATGACTATATTGTTTATATTTTGTAACTGTTTATATTTCAGTCTGGCTAAAGGAGTCCTATGCAGCAGTAGTTCTCCAGAATCTCTTCATCGTTAAACATTTTTACCAGCACTGCTTTTGACTACTAAACGCTATCAACTGATGTAGTATTTGTCTCTGTAACAAATGTACCTTTAGTTAAACCACAGCTAGGCAGTAAATTATGGATTTATACTACATTTGGTAAAATAAGGGTTTTGAAAACCTCTTCAGCTTTACTTTGGTTTGGGTTGGTGGCATTACTAGAGTAGAGCTGCCATTGGTAAGAACTGTAGCAGACAAACGGGTTCTAAACTATTTTTGACGGCTCCTGAGGCCTTTTGTCATCAGATCTTCAGTCGTACCATTTTGCTTATGTTTCTGTTTTCATCTTTCCATTTGATGAAGTTAGCTGTTGCCATATTCTACTGTATCACCTTTGAATAGACGTTATATTTGTCAGTATAGTGAAGCTGTATGCAGCATGTGCTCGTTAGTTCACCTGGTGTTTACTGGAATGATGGTGGTATACTGTTTCTGGTCACTGGAACCAGTGGGCTCATAAGTCTGTCTGCTTGGCCATCATTTTCTACTGCACAGGTGTCAGCTCCAGTCCTGGAAGCCCTGCAATTTTTAGATGTACCTCTGCTGCACCACACCTGAATAGAATAATTAGGTCATTAGTAAGGCGCTGGAGAACTTATCTAAGAGGAGGTAATTAAGCCATTTCATTCCAGTGTTTTGTACCTGTGGCACATCTAAAAACTGCAGGGGAGCGGCCGTTGAGGACTGGAGTTTGACACCCCAGTTCTACAGACTGGGGGGGGGTAATGTAACAGTGGAGACTTAAAAAATGCTCCCACTGGAACTCGTCAACCACACCATCTGGTTTTTATTAAATAAAATGACCCTCTGGTTTCAATTATCTCAAAACAAATTCTGGTCATTCCAGTCTGCTGTGTTCCTCTTGACTAGCTGCATTCATGTTTTTCTTCAACAGGTTTTGTTGGAGCCACTTGGAATACAAACAAACGCATCTAAAAATGGAGAAGATCCAAAAAAAACTGAGGGATAAAAACACTTATGTTAACATAACTTTGAGCTGCCTTGTCTTAAGTAAAGATTTATTGTGCAATTTAAAACAAATTGAAATGTAAGTTGTTCCACAGGTGGCAGAGACTTAAGCGAGTTTGATTTTTACAGAAAGAGGTTAAAAGCTTTAAGATATTGGAGCTTGTCCTAAGTGTTGAATTATTCAGGTACACAGAAAAATCATACTAATTTTCTCTAGAACAGAAAGTAAGAAACGTCAAAAGTCTAAACCCTTAAAACATACTTTACAGTGTAACCCCTCTTTGAGGGTCACAAGAAAATGTCTCCCTGTAAACAAAGTGGAAACAAATTAAGGCTGGTTTAAAACTTTTTGACAGCAGTGTTTAGAGATGACTGGTTTCTCCAATCAGAGTGCGCCTCTGTGCTAATCTAATGCTGTGCTGCAAAGTTTTGCATAATTTAAAAATATTTTCCTGGGAATTGAATTGTGAGCTGCATATGTTTGAATCCTCTCTTCTAGGTCACATGCAAAGCCCTGCAGCCACATCCCTGCTGCTCATTTCTTTTTTTCAGAGGTGCCCTGTTTTCATTTTCAGGCTATAATTAGCCTATCATGTGCGTGAGCGACCTTCTCCATCCCTTTTATCCCCATTCTCTCACACAATTCTTCACCTCTCTTGCGCAGACATGGCCGACCTGCTGAGGCTGCTGCTGCGGGTGGCTGAGAAGGCCGCAAACGTGGCTCGCATCTGCAGACAAGAGGCTCCTCTCTTTCAGCTCCTGGTGCAGGAGAAGACCGGAGAAGACAAGAACAAGAAGTTTGTGCAGGACTTCAAAACGCTCGCCGACGTGATGATTCAGGAGCTGATCCGGCACGACGTGAGAGCTCAGGTAAGGGCGCAAATTGTGAGCCATAAGTAATAAAGTTGTAGAACTAGATTGAGTTTTTATGCTCATGGTTTGTTTTATTTTCTGTGCAGTTCCCAGAGTTGGCTGGATTCATTCATGGAGAAGAGTCAAACAAGTTTGAAAATGGGCTTGGTAATTATTTGGTGTACATTGTTTCTATCATGTTTGCCTTTAATCGTGTTTGCAGCTCATAATTATAAGTATAATTATATTTATATTATAATTCCTGAATGCGCTACACACTACAAATGGAAAGCAAAACCTCCAGCTCTGAGTTTTTACTCTAAACTCGCATAGCCTCACATTTAGTTTGAAAGCTGCCACTTGGAGACTTAACAGACCAGCACTGCACTTGAATTGTTAAAAGCTCTGCCTGCAATTTCCCACAGTGGCGAAAAAATGCCTGCAGTTCTGACAGCATTTAGGTAGATGTTGTAATTTTGCCTGCCTCGTATTGAAGGACAAAGTTCAAATAAAGAATGGGCTCAGCAATTCACTTGTCTATAACGGACATGTTCATGAGACCGATACTTCCATTTCAAAACTGTAGCAAGAGTTGAAACATCTTAACTAAACAAGAGTTCCCTCTATTTAGGTACTTTGAGGGTTTTTTTTTTGTCTGGTTGACTGAGAATTTGCACCAACATCCTTGGATTTAATTTCCAAATGTCTGAAAGTTCCAGGTTCATACAAAAGACTGGGACTGTCGAGCACAAATCACTTCTAAATGATTTGTTGGAGAAATATTGTTCATGCTGATAAAATGATTCCCTTGTTGTATTGAGCAAAAATAATCATCATTGAAGTCATGTTAGATTTAAATTCAGAGTGAGGGGAAAATGGATGATGTCTTATTCTGCATTTGTAAACATCAGGCTTTAGGTATTTGTTTGTCATGGAGGTATGTTAAAAGTTTTTCAGGATTTATAAATGACTTAAATTTCTTTAAAAAAAAAAAAAACAAAGCAGATTGTGATGAATTTATTTTCTCTTGCCCTAAATATAATTGAAACACCTTTGTAATGTTACACATGACTGGCAGCAGTTTTATACACAGAGCTGATTATTCGTGCAGATCAAACACCCAGCACTTCAGTGTGTCACAGTCCAAACATTTAAACGCGGTGACATCGTGTGCTGTGTAAACGCATGAGGTCATTCGTTGTAAATTAAAGCCTCGCTGTTTCTCCAGGAGAAAGCGTGACTGTTACCGTGTGCAGCACGGAGGAGGAGACCGCAAAGCTCCTGGCCACCGTGCTGGACGGCGACCGGACGGCGGCATCTCTGCTGGCTCGAGCCGTCCACCAAGACCCGGCCACCATCGAGGCGAGCACAGATGGACTGACGGTTCCGCTTAAACCATCTGAGCTTGGCATCTGGATTGACCCCATAGGTAAAAACGCACCAGCTGCTTAAGTTGGCTCCTTAAAACAAGAGCTGCTTATGATGATCTCCGTTATGTGTGAAGACGCCACCAGTCAGTACATCGAAGGGCGTGAGGAAGTGCTGGAAGAGGGCCGCCTGTCTCCTTCAGGTCTGCACTGTGCGCTGGTTCTGATCGGGGTTTACCTGCGGAGCACAGGTGAGCCCGTCATGGGCGTGATCAACCAACCGTTCAACAACAAAGATCCCGCTGGCACAGGGTGAGTTAAGCAACTCAGAACCTCCAACTCCTGTCTAGCAGTTTTGATCATTCAAGCCGTCTTCAGAAGTTCATTTAAAACTTTTAAACCTTGTCACACTTCCTTGTATTTTACTTTTTGTTTCAACTGTTGAGCAGATGATTGACCAGAAAGTGCAGGGAGATCACCTTAACATAAAAAGTAGCACTTACTTTCTAACCAAATAAAAAAACAATAAAATCTTCATTAGATATGTAGTTAAATGCATTAATTGGGGACAAATTATGGCACAGTGACAACCTGAGACTACTTTTTTTATTTTGCTTCTACCTTTTTTTTTTTTTTTTTGACAATTGCCTGCTCTCATTCTCTGGATTTCATTTGTCTTCACCTTTAGTTTCTTAAATATACAACATGCATTTCATATCATTCTTATGCTGCTTTTACACAGCATCTTCTCCAGATTATGGTCAATGAAACTTTCATAGGTCTATGGGCTATTCAAAACATGTTCATCGCATTTTTTGCACAAAATCATTTTCAGAATGAGATTTTAGTCAGTTCTGCTTATGTTGAGATTTTCAGAATGAGCCGTTTTGGCCTCTTGTCGCTTTAAATCCAGATAAGCTGCTGCTGGCCATGCCCCCAACTCAATGTTTACACTCGCACAGGAAAATTGCTCCAAACAGATGTATAATCGTACAGCAGTATGTCTTTGAAAAGCAGAAGTGGAGCCTCCTATACAACCAGCAAGAATGAATCATGTGGTTTCTGGATGGCAAGTAAACGACAAAACATTTGTCTTTTCCAGCAGCCATTGTACAGTGCATATGGCATTAAAACCAGCTGACCAAACATGCTGGAGCTCAGCTCGGGTTGCTAGGTAATGGAACAGTTTTTGAAACTGTATATTTTCCAGACACCAAAAAACTTATTGCCAAAGAAAAATGGCTAGGTGGTTTCTATGCGGTAGGTCTATTTTTAGAAGCAGTTGAGACCCAACTAGATGTATAAAAATGTGAATTTTTCATAAAATGCTTTCTTTAATGACCGCTGTGACTTTACTCTGTCACTGAGCTTTTCAGGCTGACTAAAAACGATCCTCTCTGTTCTCAGCTGGAGAGGAAAGCACTACTGGGGTGTGTCCTGTGGCAGCACGAACATCTGCTCAGAGTCCAGACCAGGAGAGCGATCTGAGGGAGGCCTGTCCGTGGTGCTGAGCTCCAGTGAGAAGCAGTCGGTGAAGGAAGCTCTGACCTCGGTGTGCGGCCCAGACAAGCTCATGTACGCCTCTGGAGCCGGCTACAAGGTCCTGTGTGTCATCCAGGGCCTGGCGGACGCCTATGTCCTGTCAGAGGGCAGCACCTTTAAGTGGGACTCGTGTGCTCCTCACGCCCTGCTGCGGGCCCTGGGAGGGGGTGTGGTGGACTTGGCTTTGAGTCTGCAGCAGTCGGAGAGCGGAGCACAGGATCCCAGGACAGAACTGACGTATCACCAGCCTTGCGCTGATCGATCGGGAGCAGACCGCTGGGCCAATCATGGCGGCCTAGTGGCCTACAGAGACGTTTCTCAGCTCCGCAGCATCATGGGAGCCCTGAGAGGTAAACTTTAGGTAAAAACACCTTGTGAGTTTAAATATACCACCATATTTATCTTTTCTATGTTGGTGGAGGGAGACGGGTGTGAACAGAAATATTAGTTATAAATGTGTCTAACCAGATTTCTATGGAGCATTACCAACTAAATGTGAGATGAAATGTTTTTGAAATGCGTTAAAATGTTAAGTGCTGTAATTCTGACAAGCCCATAAACAGACAGGTTTGCAGTATTTGTCCCTAAAGCAAGCAAACATGGTCTAAAATTTGGTTGTTTTGTGTTCATGAATTAGTTATTGTAAAGGCACCATTACAACCATTCACGTGCATTTATACAGAGCTCTGGAGGCAACTCGAGGTTAAGTGCCTTTCCATGTGGAAGCCAGAAACTACTTTCTGACTGCAAGATGACTACGCGCATATCGTCACCCTATGTACTAAAATATGTATTTTGTATAAGATATCATGAAATTAAATGAATTTATTCACAGAAAACATTATTTTTTTTAAGTCTTTTTACAAGTGGGGGGGGGATGAAAGCCAAGTTTCCTTTTTTTTTTTTTTTTTTTTAACTCAAAACTAACATGTGAAAGTATGCACCACTCTGGTCTATTATACAAAATCCTGAGGTTTGTTTGAGTAACTGGCCAAAAGGTGGAAATCTTAAAGGGGAGCAAGGTGCTATAAAATATACAGAAATATGCCTTTTACAGACTCAATATTCACATCAATGAATCTGGTGGGTTTTTTTTACCTTCACATCAGGGAGTTAATGTTTTGGAAACATCTCCATGTAAGGAGCAGAGATTTAAAGGTGCCCTGCTCTGTTTTCACAAGCATAACACAGCCAAAGGTCGATGAGTGGAAAATGAGGTAAAACGGTGAAGGTACTTTTTTAGGTCAGGTTGGATAAAAAGGACCGTCTGCATGATGGTTGCTGAATAAAATGACAAGTTGAAAATGAGCAGAAAACAGTTAACATTGTTGCATCTTGGAAATCATCTTTATTTTGAAAACCAGAGAAAGCAGGGGAAAGAAACCCAAGATTACTTAAACTGTTCAACTGGGAACTTGTCTCTGAACTTCATACAAAAAAACCCTGATTGTCAAATATTTTTGCAATATTTCTGCATAATCTGTTTAAAAACACAAAGGAAACGGAACACTGTCGACTCGTTCAGACCTCTTGGACTCTGACCTGCTACCTTTAAACGTGCAGCACTTCATATTCTGAGTTGAAAACGAAGCTAAATAATGCATCATGGATGAGGCTGTGCAGTTCCTGCGCGAACTAAAGATCAGGGTGTGGTGCTGCAGAAATGTCAAGTTACTGTGATCAATTTCTGAAATTCACTCCTAGTTGGAACATTTTTGTCTTCATTGGAGAGATGGCTTTACATAAAGGGAGCCTCAGATTCCACACATTTCCTTTTGTGAGGGAAAAACCTTTTTTTTTTTTAAAGCAGGTGCAGAGAACCAAAGACTTCCTGCAGAAACGGGCATCTGCAACAAGAGCTCCTTTTAGGCATTCACTCTGTTACAATAACAAAACTCATCTTCTCTGGAGCGCGGTGGCTGTGCAAACGTAAAATCTGTAGGTGAGCTGCTGTCGAGCTCGGTGAGTAAGACCTCCCACTCACCTGCAGCTGGAGGTTTAGCTTCAAAACCACTGAATCGAAATCAGTTCTGCTCTTTTACAGTGCCGGGTGTGCAAAAGTCCAAGAAAGGAAAAAAATTAACACAATAGAAAACTTCCTATGAATATAAAATATAACTTTTATCAAGTGCCTCTCACACACACACACACAGTTGCCTTTTTCAATAACTGCCCACAATCTTAAAGTCAGATGTAAACAATGCAGCAGGTTGCTTTTACAAGGCTACAGGCAAAACAAAAAAGGTTTCATTAATTTCTAGGCAAGGCCCATGTGAACTTAACTGACTTTCTTTAATGTTTATAACCAGTAAGCACTGGGCAGATTTCCTGTGAACCTGTAATGTGGAAATCTGAACCACAATAACTATTTGGATGCAGAACGTGACGTGAACTGGGACATCAACGCAATAATCATGGAGTAAAAACATGCTAAAGAACATGCAACAACTTCAGCTTAGGAAAATCCAGAGAAAATTTAGATTAACTGGAACAAAAATGATCTTAGCAGCTACGTAAGAAAAATAGAGCAAATCAACAATGTAGCAGCATACACGTCCTGTTGTCTTCAACCTTGCTGCTTAAGTCGGAACAAAAAGCATCAGAACTGTTCCTCTGCTTAAATCGGTGAATTTTCTGAAGCTAGACTATTTTCATCTGAAGACATTTTATCGTCAGGATTTAGATAAAAATACCCTCAATTATTCATTAGAAATATTCAAAATGAATGTGTAATCAGAGGCAGGTGCATAAAACCGGTTGATGCAAAACAAATAGGAGGCTTCAAAACTTGTTTCTAGTAGAAAATATCAGGACTAAACCCAAATATTGAAGATTTTCTATGCTTTTTGGGAGATTAATTTTATCAATCAGACCGTCAGGCAGTGCCTTGCAGAAGTATTCGCATCCCTTGGAACTGGTGACATTTTGTCACATTACAACCACTTTTTTTATATATTTGGGTTCCTGGAATACAAAATAGTGTTAATTTATTTCCTTACAAATCCATATCAAAAAGTGCATTCAGTCCCTGCTATGCTGATTATAAAAGGCTCTAAAACAATATTTCAAGGCTTGGACTTCTCGCCAGTAGAGACCAACAACTGGAAACCAGTAACCTGAAAAGCAGCCAAGAGCCCCACTGCAGACATCTGGCAATAAGGAGGTCACAGAAGTCCCATTTGACATTTGTCACGACTTTTAAACCTACATCCAAAACACTACTTGTGGCGAAAAGTAAAGCCTTGAACATACTATTCCCATTGTATTACATGGTAGTGGCAGCATCATGCTGTGGGGACGCTCTTCTTTGGCTGGAGCAGAGACGTTGGCTAGCTTTCTGATAGATGTTTCTGTGTGAGAAACTGCTGCTATCCACCAACAGGAAAATGGCCGTAAACATCCAGAGACAAAAGCAGCGGATTGGCTGCATATTTATGTGATAGAATGGCCTAGTCAAAGTCCCAACTGGAATCATGTGGAAAGACTTGAAATTTGATTTTCACAGACAGTTTGGATTTCAGTCCTTTGGGTTCAAAGCTGGTAGATCCACTCAAAAGACTAGAAGCAAAATCACTGCAAAAACAAACTCTAACCAAGACATTTTGTTCTGATTTCTGAAGCAAATATCTTAATGCACTTGAAATAAGAAACTAAATAAAAGTAACTTCATAGCAAGACACAGAGGCTTGTTTTATGTGAATAATTGATGGGGAAAGTACTTGTTCCATTGGCAGATAAATTATTTTCTTGTTATAAATTAATCTGCCTATGGATCTAGCACCTTTTCATCAATAATAAGGAATTATTTACTTAAACAAGCCTCTATACCACTTCAAGTGTGCTAGACCAAAAATACTCGGTAAGATTTTGTGTTTTTGCAGTGGTGTGTTTTGACTGGAGGGGGTTTAATGTAACTATGCCACACTTTTTAGTTTTTTACTTATTAAAAAAAATATTTGTGTCAGTTCATCACATGTAATCCTAGTAAAACACACAGTAGTTTGTGGGCGCGTTAAAATGAAATTCAGAAATGTTCAAGGGGTGTAAATACTTCTGCAGGACACTGTAACGACAAGCCACATAAAAACAAAGAAACAGATGTGATGTGTGTCGTTGCGTCCTGTTAGCGTGGTTCAGATTCGTCCTGCCTGTTTGGGCTGGACAAGGCTTTGCTCCAGATGCAGAAAACAACAAACACACGGCGATAACGACAACAGTAACACTGACACGTTAAGCTGCACAAGCCCTCTTCTTCATTTCTCAGCTATAAATCTTAATGAGCTTCGCCCTCACCTCTACCGTTTCCTCTCCCTCCCGACACGGAGCCCAAAGTGGGAAATTAACCCGATACAAAAGAGAAGTAAGAAAACCGAAGCGTTACAAAAAGGTGAGTAAATCATGCAGTAATGGATTTGGCAGGAAATTCTCGAAAAAAGAAAATGCTTCATTACGGCATCAGAGGGATCTCGGTTGTCAAGGCTACAGTCATGAGTGAGACCAGCAACACAACAGGATGAAATGACAGATAAAGCACCGTCACTGCCACTTCCTCGGCCTTCAACACTGAGATTCACCCAACTGGTTCCTCTTCGTGATCCAGTCCCTCTCTGCTTGGCGGATCTGACTGCAGCTTCACACTCAACCACTCTTCAGATCTTGGCACGCCCACAGGCGGGCGAGAGACAAACATGGCCATTTTCTTATCGTGTCCCGGTTTTGACACACTAATGAGTAAACGGACTTCACCTCTGGAAGGGTTTTCGGACCTTCTTCCTCCTCCGGGGGGGTTTGCCGCCGTCGGGCCACGTCTCGCCGGAGTCTGGCCGATGGCCCCCCGGCATGTAGAAACCTGTCTGACCCGGGGGAGGGGAGAAAGGGGCAGCTCCAGCACCGGGCGGGTGGTGGTGGGGCGGACCTGAGGGAAAGAAGCCCCCGCCGTTGGCAGCCATGTCATTCGGCGGCCCGCCCTTGAACATTCTGTTGAAGAAGTCCTGCAAGTCAGCCGGGTTCGAAGGACCGGCGGCGTGCTCCGAGGGGCTCCTGGAAGGCAACACAGGAAGTTCAGGACCGCTTTTCGCTTGTGCCGAAGCATAAACATCATCAACCCTTCGCCCGTGACGTCACACTCTTCAGAACGCGGCCCGTTCCGCCATGATGGACATTAAAACAACCTCAGTGCTCCTGTAAAACTCATCAGAAACTAGACAGCCGGTAGCCTAATACCACTTTAATTTAGTTGATTTCACTTTTACAAACATCAAAACAATCTTCAATAACTTCATTTGGAATAACAGTCGGGTCACAGAAGGTTTGCCAAATTTTAAATGGTGCTTCTGGGCTGCTCAGCTCTCTAGTGCCTCCTGCTGGTTCTCATCGACAGCTTTGTCTCGAGTAAGTTCAGAAAATATGAATACCTAGATTCAAACCTAAATTCGAGGGAATACAAAGATTTACTGAAAAAGTGGCGCTGTCGGCTGGACAAACAGACAAGGATACAAACCAAATTTATAATTTTATTGTGTAACTTTTAACGATGGAAGATACGGCAGCGATGGATAATAGCTGTCAATCATAATGTCAGCCCGCAGCGTTCACCGCGGATTTGAAGCAAACACTTTTTACATCCATGCATAATACAGAATTAAACAGCCAGCTCTAAATATGACATATTAGGAAAATGTTTGTCATAAACCTGATCTTCAGAAAGCTGAGAGAGAATATAATTAACAATGAGAAGAAGAAAACTCTTTGGAATACACCAATATAATAAGGAGATGCAATAAAGTAAAACACAGGACTTTTTCTGTCAGGTCTACATCTTATGCTGCTTTGGATCTGTTTTACACAGACTGGATAGTTGACTCGATACCCGACTATCATGTTGCAGCAGGAAGGGAAGTGAACTGATCACACATTTAAGGTGCGATCTCTGTAATTAACAGCTGCAGACCAACAATGTGCTGTCGTAACGACCCGCACGCAGCAGGGACCGTTCCTCACAGGAACATCGATATTAGAGGTTTCTTTACGCTGGCAGAAATAAATCTGGGAGAAAATGTGAATTTATTTTTAAAAAATAAATAAAATAAAATAAAATTGACCGCTCACTGCTGAGCTTGTTCTCTAAATTAAACATCAAGACGGTTTGAAGTTCAGGTTAATTATTCATTATTACAACTTACAGATGTTTACTTTGACTCATCTCCTAACAAAAATGGTATAATTCTAGGTTTATTTGAATATCTCAGGTAAAAAACTGAAAGAAAGGATTCATTATTTAACAACGGTGAGCAATCCTGCCCCCAGATAAATGCCTCTGACCTTTTGCCCCTCAAGAAAACATTTCTGTATTCACGTTTACATTTCAACCATATCTTATATGTAAGGGGAAATATTCAGGGCTTTAATTCAGGAAGAAAAACAGTTTCTCTGTATGTGTTTATATGTTAGACAAACAAATGGTTTTCAGTGGAGCCTGAGCAATTTTAAAACTGTTGTTGTCATTTTTATTGAATAAAACATGAAATACAGCGCCACCGAGTGTCGACTTTCTTACATATGTTGTGCACTGAGGGGAAAAAATTAAGTAGAATCTCAAGTAAGAACGGTAAAATTAAAAGATATCCGACTTAAAAATAATCGTCAGTTTCTAAAACTTTAATGAGCATAAAAACTGAATTTATTATGTTTTGTGATGTGTATAAATGTTCTACATTCCTGGGTCAAGTTTTACAGTTTAATCAGAAATGGATCGATTTCTTTTGTTGAGGTTTTCTTTGGTTTTTCTCGATTTCAATTGGTTTACGATTCAATAAAGAGGAAAATCTAACATCTTTAGACCAGAGGAGCCAAAGTGGGACTGTCTGCAATAATTTTATGCAGCCTTTGATCGCTATTTAAAAACGCCACAAATTTTGTTCGACATCACAGGCAGCATTTAATTTAGGGTGTGGGTTTTTCACCTTGTGTTTTAAAACCCTTAGAGAAAACATAAAGTAATGATTTTGTTATTTTCAATAAAACCACACCCAGTGACTTCCACTCAAAACCAGATTTCATCGCACCTCTTCACTAAACCTGGCTATTAAAAACAGCATCTTTTCTGTATGAGAGAATGATCCAGATCCCATTCTTACTACTGGAAATAGACCAGAAACATTTTATTACCACCACAATCAAAAATTATTTACCCCCAAAGTGTACGACAGTTTTTAATTAAGACAAACCTGTTGGATTATTTTTAATGTTTTGCTTGGCTACAATCTCGTTTCTAAAGAAAATGTCTGAATTTTGGCGACAGGTTCAACTTTGCCTCTCGCTCTCTAAATACTTTCAGCCTCGTCGCAGCAGCTCAATAAAAATTACTCCCTCCTACATTTGACAGCCAAGGAGAAAATATAGTCCCAGCAATAAAACCAAAGTTCAATGCAAATCATTCCTATCTAGCAGGCAGAGCTTAAAACTCTGTAATTTGCTTTATAATGGTCACATGTCGACTTTTTTTGGATGAGCAGAGAAGTTATGCATTGGATACAGGAAGCCTGACATCCTGTGTTTTATCTACCACCGCTTGAATCACTCAGTCTGAAATGTTTAACAGCATTAATTTTTAAATTAGTTACACCATTTGCCTTTGCATCCTTGAAATTAATGATGGTTTATTTTAGTAAGACAAGCCTGATCACTACAAGCTGGTACTCAATGCTCTGTAAAGCTGTCACTGCAGCCACTACAGGTATTATTAAATTAAAAACTGACTAAAATCAGAACGTAGTTTCATCTTACGGTCAAATGTTTTTACATTTAATCTGTAAATCAAATGGAACTTGAAAGAAAAAATAGTTTGTAAGTTGTCTTCTTTGATGTTCAGAGCCACAATCATAAAAATGAACAGAAATAAACCTTTAGAGTATTTTTACTCTGTGTGTAAAAAAAAAAAAAATCTATGTATTGCCTAAAAGTTGTAATTTTTTAATTAAATCAACGAAATAAATGTGTTTAACGGTGGTCTTCTGGTTCAGTGATGCGCCTGCGTCATCAGTGGGACGTACCTGTGTCGTGTGGCGCTGCTGTTGTTCTTTGAACCAAACGAGATGTGGTACGGGACGCGGTGGGTGTCGGGGGAAATGCTTATTCTTTGGCAACCTGCCCACTCTGAAACATGACAGCAAACACACAAACATATTCATTTTTAAATCATTTTCAATTTAAAACATATTTAAACACCGACTTTAACTGATAAGTTTTTTTTTTTGGTCTGTTCTACATTTGAGAAGATTGGAAAAACCCGACGTGACTTTATACATCAGGAATTGTTGTAAATATGGCAGAGTAACAGCTCAGTGGCAGCGAGGAGGCAAATTAAAGGTTCCTGATGCTTAGTGGCATATTTTGTAAACAGCCAGAAGAAGTTTATTGGTCCAAACAACAAAGATCCATTCTCATTGCTTCCTGCCGTTTCTCCTGCATGCTGGTACCACTCTACCCATCTGGTACCCATAAAATACCAAACAACAAAACAAAAACCTTTAACTAATTACCAATTTTAAAAAAAACAGCTACAAGTAAGCAGAGTGAAGGTAAACTTTTAGTTCACACTTTTTAATCTAAAATTAGATATAGATACAGAACTACACACGACGCCACTTAAACCAAAACACTGGCGTAATGTTGTGGTTTAAGCGGATGAAGGTGTTTTTAAACACCTCAGCCAGTTTGGCAGGCAGATTAGAAGACAGTTTGAGCAACAGAGTCTTCGGGCAAAAGGCATCAACAAATTTCTCAGAAAAATAAATATTGTTGCGCATCCATCTGGGGAACGCTACAAGGCCATTCAAAAATAATCTGGAAGACGTTCAAGAGAATCAGCGTTCCTCCCAAAAGTGGGCGTCCCAATCAAGTTCAGCCCGAGGTCAAACCATGAACGACTCAGAGAAACTGCAAACACTCGCAGTCTGAATGCCTCAGCTCGTTTTTTTTTTTTTGTTTGTTTGTTTTTTTTAAGTGTTCAAGTTTATGAGGAAAATTTTAAAGTGAAAATTGTGAAACGACAGCTTAGGTTCTTAAAGCTACACCTGAACAAACTACAAGAACTTGGTTAAAATGTCTTCTGGATAAAAACCAAACAACATCAACGCAGTCTCGTCTGCTCAGGGTGGGTTTGTATCGTCTGTTCAGAGGGAAAAAAAAAAAAAGCCAAGAACCCCAGCTAGCTGGACGTACATGAACTTTTGCAACCACAAACTGCAGCAGTGTCTCCTACTGATAAACCAACACAAGGCAGTCAATCTCTCCAGAGTGGAAGGAAAATGCTCTAAGTCTTGCTGCGTGATCTCCATTGGATTCAAGTCTAGACTTTGACTGGGCCATTTTAACACATGAATATGATTTGATTCAAACTGGGGCTCCAACCAACTTATTTTAGTAATCATAAAACTGGCACACTGTGTAAATTTTTTTTCATTTTACCGCTTAATTCTTTTTCATACAAAAGTAGAAATACTTTAAAAAACATCTAAATAAATAAACTATTTATTTTTTAAGTAAGGGCATAAAACATGTATTGCCTAAAATGAAACGACAGAGCAGTCCTTCAGCGTACACTTGATCATTTGTAGCAAAGGACTTATCTGCAGTTAAAAAAAAATACTTCCAACATCAACATGTGAAAAGCGTTTTAGTCCTTTCTGCTAAAATTAGTATTTATACAGCAAACGGCTGATTTGTTGACCATTATATGGATTAACTGATTAATAGTTTGACAGCAAAAGGGCCTTAATAGGAGATTTTCTATACCCAATTTGAACCAAGAGTAGCTTAAACTCTCTAACTTGTGGAGTTCTGGGTTCACCATATTCACAAAGTTTGTATTTTTTATTATCTTTTATGCAAAAATGTTTATATTTTCGTAGAGTTTAATTACTGCTCTGATTGTGTTTTTCTTTCAGCAATTGGCCTTTGTGAGTCTGTATACTCAATTAAATACTATATTAGTTGACAATAATTTCACTAATTTATTGATCAATTAATCCAATGAGTTTACCATCAGCTCTGACAAGAGGAACAGAGTCTCCCTCAGCATGATGGTGCCACCGCTGTATCTCACCATGGAGGCGGTGTGTTTAGGGTGACGTTCAGCATCAGTTTCCAAAGGGTTGAGATTTTGTTTCATCTTCTTCCACATGTTCTATGCTGTTAACCATCAGATGACGGATTATTTAATCTGCGAGACGTTCTTATAAACGTTTACGAGGTAGAAGCAAAGTATTTCTCATGAAGAAGCACAATCTTGAAAGTCCGTCTTAGTCTTGAGTTTAGACAGAAATAAACTGATAAAAACGTCCGTTCACCTGTAATGTCATACACTTTTCCTTCCATACAAGCAAAGTACGTGATGCGTAAACCCAACATGCTGGACTCGGCCCACAGGTCTCCCTCCTCGGCGCTATGGCAACGGCTGCATTCAGCACAGAAGCGGGCTTCAGCAGGATCTCGATCCATCTCGAACCGCCTGCACACACGGGTCATGAAGGAGAAACCAGTGAAGCGGAACAACGTTCACGACGACGACTCCGGTGTGAGAAACACTGAACGCTTCAGGGATTCGGGTTGATACAGTGATGTCATGTGTCGATACAGTGATGTCAGGTGCGCATCAACGTACTTGTGCTTGCCTTCACACTTTGTGCACATCATGGTGTTCATGGCTTCCTTCAGGTCATCCTGCAGTTTGGTGAGAAACTCGTTCATGGACTTTGAGAGCTCGGTTGCTGCCATGCGCTTCCTGTGTGGGAAAGACACAACTTGTGATTCAAGACAATTCAGAAGTTCCCTGCTAAACAAATCTAAGGCGGAAAATGTGAATATTCTCTGAATTCGGCAACTGTTTTTATACGTCGTATTTGCCTTTTCTCTGCACTGGAATCACAAAGCAGATGCAAACCAGCATATCCAAGCAGCTAGATTTGGTTTTGGTTGTAGCCGTCTTCTCTTCAGCCATGAAAGCAAATGCAGAAGTGACCAAAGAGAGAGAGAAAAAATATGCTGTACTTTTTAAATGTGATTATTTTACTAAACAGAGAACTCCAGACTGGATGAGGCCTTCCTTAAAACTCATAAATCAGTAAGTGATGCTGCAGATTGTAAAATCTCTCACTGCAGTGCATGTTTCCCCCTCAGTGGGAAACAGTTGGGCATGTTTAGGTTCTGTTGGGAAGTCCAGCAATTTATTTGATGAGAAAAATCTGTCTCATTAGAAGAAGGGATGCATTTTCTGATCTTGTATCAACAATCTCACCAGTTTTTAGCAGCTGTTTTTCTTTTCATATCACACAATTAAGAATGCAAGGCTATTTTCCCAGGCTGTAATTAACATAAAGGTAAGTCAAAATAAGTAGGTGACACCTTAACTACACATAATACTTCCTCAAAATGCAGGCAAACTGTCAGTTGTCAGGCCATTTGCTCAGTGACAACATTTTAAAGGAGTATTGTGTTTTCCAGGCACAAAGTGTCGTTTTATAGCACAGTCAGGTAATTATGTTCCCTTCAGTTGCTATAAAAATGCTATAAATATCAAATATGATTCCTGCACCTGCACATCATCACAGCAATGCTCCTCTTGAAGCCGTTTACAGCCGTTGCACTGAGCAGTAGTTTGTGTGATAAGCTCTGCAGATGTGGCGTTCAAGGTGTGCTTTGTATTAGCAATCCTTTAGCCACCCTTGAATAACTGAGATGGCAGATTGGAGGATTTCTCAAATATGAAGAATCATGGCAACACTCCCTATATGTTTTTGATGAGGGAATAACATTATAACATGATGTAAACCTCAAAAAAGCGTTTTAACATAATACTGCCTCTTTCCAGCTTCACAGATAGAAAAGCTCAGGTTTGGTCACATTCAGCCGGAGTAAATGGCTTCAGTGTTACTCTTCCTGTCACAGAAGGAAAAATACATCTTTATATAGAAAGCAAAAAAGCATTTTTTTTAATAGAACAAAAGTTTATGAGGCTGCTGAGGATTGTAATAAATTCTAAGCTGCAAATGGCAAAAGCCAAGAAAAGAAAAATATTAAAATCAAGAAACTGTATTTATTGTATGTTCATGCCAAGATGTCCTTCCTAACAGTGCGTTGTTCCTCAGGGGTCTGGTGACTTTCTCCTACTCACAGCTCATACTCTCGCCGTGTCTCAGGGTTGCTGACAATATCCCAGGCTGCCCTCAGAACCTTGAACGCCTCTCCGGCTCGCGGATGTTTGTTTTTGTCTGGATGGACCTGAAAGCACAAAAGTCGAGGTTATTGAAGTGAAGAAGGGTGGAAAAGGCTCCTTACTCCAGATTAAACACACACACACCTGGACAGCCAGCTGTCTGTAGGCCTTCTTCAGCTCCGTCTCTGTGGCATGCACCTCCACGCCCAGCACCGTGAAGGGGTCGAGCTCCCCCTCTGGCACCTCGGCCAGCGCCAGCAGTCGCTCCAGTTCCTGACTTGGCTCCCCTCTTGCGGCTCTGCTGGGCGACGAGGGCGATGACGGAGTGTTGCGATACTTCCTGAACCAGCTCCGGACTCTCTCCAACACAGACGCCAGCCTCTTCCAGACCCGCGACTCCAGAAAAGCCATCCAATAGCGTTTACCCCGCTCACCACCAACACGCAGCAGCAACCCCTTCACCCACTGGAAGCTGAAAATAACTAAAGCGCAGAAAAGTCTCAAACAAGAGGAGACGGCTGACTTTATCCACTTAAGAGTCCTCATAGTTTTGTCCAAAAGGTCTGCTCCAGCGCATTTCATCCGCTTCAAAACCCGGCTAAAGTCTGCTTTCATTCCAGGCAGATCGGTGATCTTAACAACAATCTGCTTCCCGCAGTTGTAAAGTTTCAAAACCCCCATTTCCACTCCAACTCCGCAGTTGTGAGTTAATGTCACAATGATCTCAATCAGCATGTGGACGCAGGAAATGCACCAGACGCTCAGGGAGTCTGACAGCATCTCTCTGAAAGCAAAGAAAAGTTGTTTTCCCGTCCGCCTGCGACTGCGACTCTGCTGATGGTGGTGATGGTTGCGTCTGCGAGTCTGCTTGTGCCGACTTCCGCTGGACGGGATGCTGCCTTTCTGAAAGCTCTGCTCGAACAGAGAGCTGCCGCTCCTCAACTTGCACCTCCGTCCGCCTCCCAGCGCCCTCCAGCCAGACTCTCCGTTCATCTGTTGCTCCTTTGCGGCTTCATCTTCTTCTTGATTGATAAGCTGTGGGTTTTCATGATCCAAATCTTGTTCAAACCCTTCTGAAACCTCTTCTGCGTCCTCTTTAGCCTCCATGGATTCACATGACTCTACGTCACCCGTTCCAGGGTCAATAACTGAAGTTTCCTGAGAGTTGAGATGGACCGTATTATCCTCCTGTGTGCACTCATCAGTCTCTCCAGCCTGCTGCTGCTCCGAGACAAAACCACCGTCACAAACCTCCTCATCATCCATCTCTTCCTTTTCCATGTCCCTTACAGTTGTCAGATTGAAAGGGGACAAAAGTTCCCTAACTCCATGATCTGCTGCAGAGTTTCCTCCATTAGCTCATACCAATATGAAACTGGGGTTCCTCACAGCTAACATTATGAAATCGGCCACCTGAAAAGAAACAGATCAGAAAACAAAACAGCCCCTTCAATCAAAGAAATAGATCCTTAAAGTCTAAATAAATATAAGGTAACATAAGTTAGTAAAATGTTACTATATCTGTACCAGATTTTCTCCCAGTGCATAAAGGCACCGATGTCAGTAAAAATGAGATTTTTAACTCATTTTATCTCCTAAAATAGCCAGAAATATTCAATGTTGTTATTTAACCAACAAAACTTTCATCATCAAGATGCAGAAACTGTGCCTTGCTAAGCTGTTCATACTTCTTGAACTTTTTCACATTTTAACTCACTATACAACCACAAACATCTATGTAGTTTACTTGGATTTAATGTTACAAACCAATGCAAAGTAGCACATAACTATGAAAACAGAAAATCCTGCATGGCTTTTCTATTTTTCTTTTATCCAAGCTTCATCTCTATTCAAACCCTGCACTCTGATGCCAATGAAAAGGCCACTAAGTAAAATAAAACTCATAAGGAGTGCCATTTAAAGATTATCACAAGCCAAGTAACAGACACTGTAAAAAAAAAGATAAGATAAGATAAAACAGTACATTAAAACTCAAAGCAAGAAGAAAACACAATGAGCTCAGTCTCTACTAACCAAATCTGTGGAGCATTTGCTTTTACACCAAATATTCCATTTTAAATATTAATCTAATCATTCAGGAGTACAACAATAGAAGAAAAGGCTTTTTGTAATCTATTGTTTAACATTTTATTAAGGTGTAAAGGTTGTAATGCCTGATATGGATCTGTATTGATTTTTTTAAACGTACGAGAGTCAATAATTGATAATGCACAACTACATAGTTTTGAATAATAGCAAAACCTTAATGTTTTGAAGAAATTCGTCAGAAAAAGCAAAGCATCGTAACTTGTGTTTTGCAGATGAATGGCTGTATTTGTTCGGCATTTGATCAAATTAAACTTATAAAGCTTGCTCTAACACGAACATATTCAAACATATATCATAAATTACAATGAATATCACAGCTTGACTAACTAAGAAATTTAAAAGCAGACTTTTCTGACGGTAACCTGGCTGTCACACAAGAAATCATCTTAGTCCTGCTGAAAGCTCCTGATGTTTTTCTTGAAACGACGAAGGTTAGCAAGCAGCCAGGGTGTTAGCATGAGGAAGCAGGAAGACAAATATGAGTAATATTAGCTTCTTCTGAGTCCAACTTAGAAATTATTTCATTAAATATGGCATTACTTACAGAAGAAAAATATGAAAGATAAAAAACAGCAAGTCTGAACGCAATTAGCTCGCCAGAAGCTAACTCTTAGCCAATGATACTAACTGAACCTGCTATTATTAGCGCCTGTTTCCTCTTCCTTTCAGCTCAGACGAGCTTAAAAACAGAGACGGGCTAAAGCGAGAGCCAGAGTCATTTAACATATTTCGTTCAAGAAAGATGAGAGTCATTTAACATACCTTTAAGATGAATGTGTAACCTTGTTTGTGAACAGAAAGCCAACTGTTTCTTTTCCTCCTCTAATTCCTTCTATGGTTTTCTGACAGTGAGCAGACATCGGAGGGGCGGTGCTGCCACCTAGTGTTCAACAGAGAGATCAGGTTCAAAGGGTACATATGTTTAAACTGTAGCCAGTCAGTCGCAGTCTTAGAGTTAGTCAAATCATAATTTCTTGGCTGAAATAAAATTGGATTAATCTGAATTAGGACGCTAACAATAGAAATAATAATATTCAGCTTGAATTTCCTTGCGTGGCCTCTGGGGGAAATGGCACCATAGTCAGAGAGGCAATTTGAAATCATGGAGTCACACTACACATTCAGTCTCACAAACCATTTTTGCTTGGGTGTAGACTAGTAAACGGTGCCCTGTAGATGTAACTTTTGAACCTTCCCACAGGTTTATGTTACAATCATATAATTATGATGCATTTTATTGTGATTTTATGTGACATATCAACCCAACCCACTGTTTAGAACAGTGAAGGGGAAGGAAATAAAAAAGTTTAATGCAGCCAGTTGATTAGCAACAAAGAGGGCAATCTAATCTTGCTATAAACCCAGCTGTACTGCAAAGTTCTCAGTGGTTTGTTAGATAGTTGAACGGACAGCATCATGATGTTTTGCATCAGCCAGGAGCCAAACTGGACTATTCCAAAGTAAAAAGGGAATTGTTTCTTTTACTGAATATTTTAAATATGTTTTTCACCAGTAAAATAAACTAAAATGTATCTTAGTCTATCCATTTTCAAGCATTAAAGTTTTTTGGTATTTGTTTTAACTTAATGTAGTACTAAAGCTATTTATACCAAGGCCTGGAAGCTTTTGCAACCTTTCAATTTTTCCACATTTTGTCACCTTGCAATCCTAAACTTCATTGTGTTTAATTGGGATATGATACACATTTTACTCTGACACTTAAACACCCCTGAACAAAGTTTATTTGTAGAACAAAAGCCATGTTACTTTCATTTTACACCTTGACACAAGCAAAGAGAAATGACCAGTCAGATGGGATGGAAAATTTAACCTTTTAACATAACATGCAAAGTGTTTGTGTGATGGAAAACTTACTCTGCTGTCACCTTGTCAACAGAATCCAAAGTGAGACATGGTGAAGGCAGCATGATGCTGTGGCAATATTTTTCTCCAGAAGGGTCGCCGGAAGCTGATCAAAGTTTTGTAAAACAAACATCCCTCTTTTTTGTACAATTATCTCCAGAGGACTCAGAGTAGAACAGGGCTAGCCCTCTTTACCAACTTGATGATTTATTTTTTATTTTTGCTAACTTGATTCAAAACAGAATGACATGTCTCAATTTCAGGGACCATTTATTTCCAATTGATTCTATTAACACTGGCAAGATGAGAGTTAGAATGGTCCAGTCAAAGACCAGAGTTAAATTTAATAAATTAAATTAAGAATCTTCATTCTCTAGATGCATAACACTGACAGATATATCTCAAAGACCTCAGCTGAATCTAAATTCACGCCACACTTTTCAAATTTTATTTGCAAAACATACATATTTTATTTAATCCAAATCATTGTCCTTCCACTTTACTACTTTGTGTTTATCAATTTAAATTCCGTCTTTTTAAGAATAATAAGAATGAAACGCAGTCTCCCCTCATTTCTTGGCCATTTTAAAGGCGAGTCTCCACGATGACTCTTTAGTTGGAGGGTCTTTTGACACGGTAAACCTCCGGGAATCCCCTGAAGCCTCTGCATGAAGGACTAATCTCGAAGACGCATGAGGGTTAATTTCAAGCCCCCACTATACCACCACCCACATCTCCAATTTGAAAGCCGCCTCTCTACCGGGAGAGGAAGGCTCTTTTTCGGTCAGATGGCGTGCTGCAGTCCGCCCCCGTCATTCTCCAGCCCACACAGACGGCAAAAAAGGCAGCCAGCAACCAATACGGTGCGCCGGAGGAGGATTTCTGCCAGTGATATCAGCCGAGGAGCGATACGCAAAGGGGATTTACTACGGCAAATCTGCGCCGTGGAGGCTCTCGGCGAGAGGTAAGAGTAACGAATAGGATAATAAGAGCGATGTGACGCCGAGCAGGGTGTCCTCCTCTTGTAGCTTTAGAGAGGAGCCAGTGATCCAAGTAATTCCTGTCTGAACGTGTGCTGCTCCTGTCTCAAAGACTGGCTGATATTGTGTTTCTTTGTCAGTTTCGCTCCGGGAGTTGCGAGCCGTGACATTGGAGAGAATATATTCCCAGTTTAGGCGGAACAGATCTTCACAAGGAACCTGAAAAGGTAAGAAAAAATATCTATCTAAATACTTTTAGTTGTATGAGAAAATGCATGCATGAAAAATAGAGAGAGGTTTTTGCTTAGAGCGCAAGACTTCAGGAACTTCTTGAAAGCAAAGGAGAAGCTTTTGAACTTATGTTTGGACCTCATGCCAGAGACTTCACTTTAGTAACTAACGTCTCCAGTACTTCTTTCTCTGCAGGTTCATGCGATTCCCCTCCGTTGTTTGACCTTTCCAGTGCTGTGTGCTATGTCTCTGCCACGCACCCTTGGGGAGTTGCAACTCTACCGGGTGCTGCAGAGGGCCAACCTGCTGGCCTACTATGAAACCTTCATCCAGCAAGGCGGTGACGACGTGCAACAGCTCTGCGAGGCTGCCGAGGAGGAGTTCCTAGAAATCATGGCCCTGGTTGGCATGGCCACCAAGCCGCTGCATGTGCGTAGGCTGCAGAAGGCTCTCCGCGACTGGGCGGCAAACCCTGCCCTTTTCAGTCAGCCCGTCGCTAATGTCCCTCTTGGGGGGATCCCGCTGTTCAAAGTCGAAGGGACGGGCTCCAGTGGGTCAGCTGGAGGGCACAGAAAGGCTCTGAGCAACGGGCAACCTGGTTCCCCCTGTGAGAGAGAGGACCGGGCATGTCTCACCCCAATGTACAGCGGCAGTCCGAGAAGTCCCTGCTCCCAGGCGTCGCCGCAGCCGCCGGACACACACTACAGGGAAAAACTCTCCCCCATGGACCCACACTGGCTCAGCCCAGACCCCGATGGGAATGGCGCTCTTGCCTCTGCATCTGGAGCCGAGGAGGAACCGCACAGCCCACCTCTCCTGTCCGCAGGTCCTCCGGGTCCTTCCACATCTCCAGTGCCCTCCGCGTCCTTCGCTCCAGTAACCCTGTCAGCCTGGCCAGGAGGGCAGCTGGACGAGGAGACGGCCAGGGCCGTGGTGGAGAGTGTGGAGAGACTCTATAGGACCCTGCCCAGGTCAGACCCCACAGAGGTAAAGACTCTGCTGAGGATGAACAAGAAAATAGCAAAAACCGTGGGTCACATCTTCAGAATGGGCTCGCAGGATGCAAACAAGGAGGAGGAGATCCGGAAATACAGCCTCATTTATGGTCGCTTCGACTCCAAGAGGAGAGAGGGAAAGCAGCTCACACACCACGAGGTAAACTCAGAAAAACTAAAGCTGCCTGCTTGAAAGCACCCATTAGTCCTTCACGCACTGTTTTTTTTTTTCCCTCCCCAGTTGATCATCAATGAAGCTGCTGCCCAGTTCTGCATGAGAGACAACGCTCTCCTGCTCAGACGGGTGGAGCTCTTTTCTCTGGCTCGACAGGTGGCCAGGAAATGTGCCTACACCTCCACACTCAAACATGCAAGGTAAGTATTTCAGTGACATTCACGCCTCACTCCATGCAAAGACTGGACATCTATTGATACATTTTTCATACATTTTCAAAGCAGGGCTGCGCTTCTTTCTATCCAGCCCTGATACATATACATTGACAAAGTAACTTTTTCCAGCTTGTAAATCCCCTGATGCTAAAAGTCAGTTTTGGTTAGCACATCTGAGCAACCCCAAACACCTTGAAACCACATTTAGACCTCAACAGACGTTTCTTTGTGTACGTATTTTCACTTTTCCACAACTTTAATTTACTGTGGTATTTTCTGTGCCAGTACCTGAAGATGCAAATGTAGCTTAATTAGAACATGACACAAAGATGCTGAGTTAATACAAAAATGTAGAATTTTAGTATCAATTTAAGCAACCGCACTGCGAAGTATTAGTCTCACAGTTTCAATCTGAAGGAGGGGAAGATGTTACGCTATAAAAAACATCTTTACGCCCGTTTCCAGAAAGATGTTGTTGAGTTGGACACAGAAATATACAACTCACAGTAACAAAAATATTAATTGAAAACTCACTCATGATTGCATTTCTATACAAGTTTTAGGAAAACCTTTTGAGATTAAAAAAGATTTTAGCAAACATCAACCAAGAAACCTTCCAATTATTCATAATGTAAAAGACTGGGTCTATATTTAAAACTCTAGAAATTTAAAGTTAAATGTTTTCTTCCCTTTTGTTTGTATGTTAATTTTACCATTGTAAATTAAACATTTAAAAATGTAACCTTTTTAAAATCACATACTCATGTTTTGAAAAGTCAGTTCAGCTAAAACTATCAGTGTAACAAACACTCTTCCCTGTTGGTAGAGTGTCGCAATTTGTCAATTTAAGTTTTATGTGGGATTTTCTGATGATTTTTACTTTCCACTTTGAACTTTGTTACTTTAAATTAGTTAAAATACACTTTCAAAGCTCCAAAACAAGAGGTGCAACCTCATCTTCATGTTTGTCTCTGCTGCAGGTCAAATGCTGACGAGAGCAGCGGTTTGTCTCAGAAGAGAGCGAGACACGAGGTGAATCCTTGTTGCTGTTTCCGCTGCTTATTAGAGCTCATCTGGTCTCCTCGTTTGTAGACGTTCATGAGCGGGCTTGTGTGGTGTGTTTAAGGTCATCGTGTCTGAGTCATCGCTCCTTGGAGTGGAGGGATCTGAAGGAGCGACTCAGAGAGCAGATGAAGACAGCTTGTCTGCAGAGAGCCTTGACTGCGTATCGCTTGGTAACGCTCCACACTGAATTTACATTAGAAGTTATTTTAAAATAAAACAAAGAAAGAAAAGACAGTCTGAGCTGAGCTCTGTTTGCTCTGTTAGACTCCAGCTCCCAGTGCAACCAGTCTCCGTCCCCCCGTCCCCACACTGACGCCTCGAACCCCGCCAGCTGGAGCCGCCATCTAATACAGCAGACTCTAATGGACGAAGGCCTGCGATTGGCTCGGATGGTGTCACATGACCGGGCGGGGAAACTCAGCCTGGGGCCAGAGGGAACTCACTCGGCAGGTGACTTTTCAGAGACTCCCATACCTGGATTGTTCAATATAGATTAAACCTGTTACTACAAGGTAGAGGAATGACTTAGGGGTTATTTTCTAAATTTCTGGAAGGCATAAACAAATGTGATTCCAAAAAAGTCTTCAATTTGAAGGTGGGTAGATTATAAATGGGATGGTTAAAGATTTACGAAGGAATATTCAAGAAGTCTCTGACTTTTTCAGTTCAACCCAACCAACATCTTACCCACGTTTAAAGGGACTTTTGAAGTGAGACGGATAAGCAGTTAACATCTGACCTGCGGTATAAAACTCTCTTAGCAACCTCGTTTACCATAAATCAAAGGTATTTGGTCCTTGAGGCTAGAGAAGCCAAGATCAAAGCAGTCTTTTACCGTTTTGACAGAAATAAAAGCTGCAGTGGTTTGTTCTGCTGATGAAATCATGAAGCCTTAGACTGTCGCCACCATTTTCATTTGGTATTTATTTACACAGAAAGCGCCAATCGTTAGGTATGAGGCAACGAGCCAACAATCACCTTCCTGTGCCAAAAACGCACCGAGAACAAAACATGTTTCTGGCCTAAGTAACTTACAAGCAGGAAAGTGAAGGATTAATACTGTTCTAGAGCTGCTATTTGTTTCAAAGGCAAAAGAAGACACAGTGTCATTAAAAGGACAAGTAGCAGGCACAGTCTGAGCTTAAGTCAGATGTTATAGCAAAGACTCAATATCAATATTATTCTGTGTTGTTTTAACAGATGAAAATTCATAATGATGAATGATTGAAATTGAGAGTAGAGGTGAAATTTCCTTCTCAGAGGATCAATTGAGGAGAAATATATATTGACATCATGGGATAAAGTTTTGTACTCCACGGTGACAGACTGTAACTTTCACATCCTTTATCCCAACACACGTGCGCTATTCGAACCAGGAGCACATTAAGTCCACACACACACTTAAACATGTGATAGAACTTGATTTTGCATTAAATCCTCTTGTTTTCCTCATGTTTGAAAACGAATAACACACCATTCCCTTCATGGCTTGTTGCCTCTGTACTCAGAAGTGAATTTTATGGGGGATTTTCATTCAAAATAAAACAAAAACATGCAATGAAGTCAGAATTTCAACCTGAAAACTCTCAATTTGCCCTGTATTCCTGAGTTGAGAATA
>NW_015114432.1:140413-141514 GCF_001443285.1 Poecilia latipinna | reverse complement strand
CGCCATCAGACGCCATCGGACGCCATCGGACGCCAGCGGACGCCATCAGACGCCATCGGACGCCATCGGACGCCATCGGACTGAGACTTCATCGTCCATCAGAAGCTGGACGTTTCCAGTCCGTCTGACCAGGAAGTGAAGAACATCAGGAAGTTCCTGCTGAAGAGATTTCCCAGTATGACCAGTTTACATATTCTTGGTAAAACCGAAATGTGTGTGAGCTCTAATGTCTGGACCATCGGTTCTTCCTCCAGCCCTGAATGGCCGCCTGTCGCCACGGCGTCTTGTCAGTATTTCTGTCAGGTTTATGTAAATGATAAAACTTAAATGTTCAGGTTGGACTGATGATGAAACAAACTTTCTGTTTTTCAAACAACTGAAATGTTGGACACTTTTCTCACTTTGTGTAATAAAAACTTTCTGAACTTTTGTGATTTAACAACAAATAAGATGATTTATAATTTTATGCATCTGTATAAATTAAGACAGTTTTGATGTAGAGGACTCCAGTCATCAGATCCAGACGACATTTCATTTTAACACTGATTCCAACATTGTTTTCTCAACTTAATGTTGCTCCCAATGTGCCATTTTAAAGTTTTATATAAATAAAATTATATAAGGTTAATATTTCTCAAGTAAATTTTCCTCAAAGTCTTTTTGTCTGTTGGAAAAAATCCTCCAAACCCCAAGGAAGAGTTTGTTCTTCTATAAATGGTAAAAATAATGATTTTCACAGCATTTCCCTTCCAGGTGTGTTTAGACTTGCAGTTGTTATTTTTTACCTCGATTAAGAAACAAAAACAAGCAGAAAATAATCGACTGGAAGCTGAAAACATGATGGTATGTTTCTAATTACGTCTACGAATGATTAAAGTAGAAACTATAAAGAATTAGAGTTCATGACATACAGATTTATTCAACTGGTTGAAACTTCAGAACATTAAAATAAAAGGATGTTATAATCTGTCCAGAACTGAACTGTCCGAAATGTCCTTTATTTTTGACATTCAGAGTTTGTGTAAGTCTCACTTTTTTCCACATAATCAGTTTCTGTCGCTCTGCAGGATTATTAAAAGATTTTTCCAGCAGAAATGCAGC
>NW_015114432.1:126112-134437 GCF_001443285.1 Poecilia latipinna | reverse complement strand
TTATCCTGAAATTGTAGCTTAATTTATAATATAATAGATTGTAGCAAGAAAAATAAACTTATTTATTGTTCAGATGGTAATCATTTGTTTAGTGAATCAAAATATCTCCAGTCAGTACACTACAGCGCTGTGACGCGTCTAAATCTGATCTGCTGCAGCGTCCAGATGTTATTCAACAAGTATAATTTCAAATTAACATTTCATGTTTATTAAATCTTATATAAGTGCTTTATTTCTAAAATATTTAACACAAAGTTCATGTGATTCAGTTGTGAGAATGGGAAAAAATAATCAGGACAGGAAGAAAACAGGCTGGTTTATTAAGAGGGAATGTCAGAACAGCAATTTAATCACAAGTGATTTATTTTTTAAATCATTATTTTTAAAAGTATATTAGCAAGAACTGTAATCCTCTTAAGTGATTAATAATCTTTATTATGACTTGGTAGAGGAGAATCCAGGCTTGACTCTGTTAACAGTGAAACTTATTAAAACTTTTTTACCAAAGCAACTTTATTTATAAAGCACTTTAAAACGACCACAGCTGATACAAAGTGCTGTACATTAAAACACAACATAACAATAATAAAATAATAATAATAAAAAAATAAAAACTCTTACAGTTTAAAAACAAACATACAATTTAAAACTAGATCCCACTGGAGTTGAAAGCCAAGTAAAATAGATGGGTTTTAAGACGAGCTCTAAAAGTGGACAGGTAAGGGGCCTCTCTGACCTGCAAAGGCAAGTCGTTCCATAACTTAGGACCAATGATAGAGAAGCCCTGTCCCCTCTGAACTTCCTTCTGGATCTCGGTACCTCCAAGAGCCGCTGATCTGCAGACCTGAGAGACCGATGGGGTATGTATGGATGAAGAAGCTCAGTGAGGTAAGCTGGGGCAAGATTATGCAATGATTTAAAAACAAACATAAGAATTTTAAAATGAATCCTAAAATATACAGACAGCCAGTGAAGTGCGGCCAGGACAGTTATGTTATGTAACATTAAAGAAAGCTCTTGTAAATAAAGCAATAAAAATATTTTTACTTGTGGTTTGATATCATTTGATTTTTCAATAAACGTATTCACCTTACTAATTGGTAAACTCGTTTTTTTCCTCCGTCCATTTAATGGCTTTGGTTCCGCTCTTATTTTGAAAGGGCCGGGCCCGGCTTCCTTCCGGCTGGTTGTCTCCAGCTTGACTCCTGAGCTCAGTGTGAGCAGCATCCAGCCTCGGAGCTCCGCTCAGAGAAAACAGCCTCACTTCCTCTCTCTTCTCTCTCAGCGGCTGTTTCTTTAAAAACGGTTCCGCTCCAGCTGGAGCGGCTTTTTCTCTTTCCGTCTCTGCGGAACAAACGGACTTTTATCGGCCGGAGAGTCCAGAGGAGGTCCGGAGGATGAACCCGCCGTGCGCCCGCTGCGGGAAGATCGTCTATCCCACGGAGAAAGTCAGCTGCCTGGACAAGGTGGGAGCTGGAGACTCTACGGAGTAATAATGATTTGATACAACCTGGTTAAAACATTACATTAGATTATCAACCGTTAAAAGTTCATTTAGTTCATTTTGAAGAGGAAACAAAAACGTGAAGGGAAAATTTCCGTCAATATAGGTTGATAAATTTTGATCTGAAGAAAATAATGTTCAAGAGTTGAAAAAATTAAAAGAAATTAATAAAATTTAATTTAATATATGGGGAAAAGCAGCAATAAACTCTAAAACTTGGTATTTGTGGTTGTAACATTGGAAAATTTGGCACTTTTGATTTTCAAATTAAGATATTTATGTTTATTCCTGTCAGATTTTTAAAGTTTTCCCAAAGTAAACATCCATTATTTATCCATTTTGGAAAATGTACAATAACGTTCACATTCATCACTTTACATTTCAATTATTAAAGTTTTCTGTTGCCTCTGAGAAAATATGTGATCAAGAACAATATTATTAATTTGTAACTAAATCTGTTGATTTATTATTATATCTGCAGAAACTACCAAACATCACAGACTCTGAACTAGTTTTTACAGTGTAACACTTTTCTGCAGCTTCTTGCATAACGATGTTAAATTATGAATTGATCTCAGCAGCTTCATGTTCTCTGTCTGTTCTGAGGCGTCAGATGACACAGCAGCATGTCGGCGCCGCTCAGAATAATTCCTCCAACTTTCATCCTCAAACCAACAAACATCTCCTGGTTCCTACTGGGACCAGCAGAACAAACCAGTCTGAACTGGTTCAACATGGATTCACTGGGCAGAGCCTTTTGGAGCCAGGAGTGTCTGAAATGAGGAGATGAATCTCTTGTTTTCTGAGATGAATGATTGTTGGAGGCAGAGATTTAAAGAGGAGGCTGCAGAGAAACCAGGTGAGTCAAAGTGAGGAGAGAATCAGATCCTTCTGTCAGAAAACCTCCAGATCAGATCATCTTCAGCGCTTCGTCTCACTTCAGATCCCAGCAGAAAACATTTCATCTGTCCGGTTATTAAAATGCTCGGCGCTCTGAGTGATTTCCAGCTGAAGGGGAGATTTATGTAGGAGGAGAAATGTGTCTGCAGCAGCTGCAGTTCCATTAATGCCCACTGGGGGCAGTAAAAGGTTAACTGCTGATTTTGTTATTTTCTTAAAAACTCTCCTGAAGCTGACAGCAGAAGAAGAGTGGATCACAGAGGAACCAACAAGGTCTCCTGATCCATCAGAGTCTGGTATCAGAACTTTCTGGACCTTTTCCTCTGGAGGTTCCACTGACAGACCCAGAACCTTCTGCAGGACCGTCTGGCTCCAGGACCGGTCCATGAGAAGCAGAGGAATCCCGTCAGAGTGTCAGATGTCTGGGTTTCCCTGCTGCTCCAGGCTGAATCACTGAGACGACTGATGACTGAAGAACCAGAGACATGTCCGAGTCCAACCTGGAGAGTTCTGGTGTCTGCTGATGTCTGGAGGTTCTGACCCGCATTGGGAGATTCTTTATGCTTTTTAACATGATTTGATCAGCAGGATAGTAGAGCCTGGAGCATGAAACAGGAGCAGTGAGGGTTTAAAATGAGCAGCAAGAGAAGAAGCTGGAGGAGATCTTCAGGAGTCTGGAGACGTTTTGACCAAGAGACTTTAACAGAAACTTTGGCTGCTTGGAGAGAAAACGTCCAGAAGAGAAACACGATAAATAATCTGAGGAAATATTTCTGATCACTTTTTGTTTCCAAAGCGTCTCTGACTGTCAGCTGAGGATGAATCCACCAGTCAAAGCTCTGTGTTAACATCTCCAACACAGAACTGAGTCACTTTCTAAGGATTTGAATAATCCTGATCCGGAGCAGATGGAGGAAGATCTGAGCTGAATGCTGCCAGAGCCAAAGGAGCTGACTGAGCAGCCGCTGCTGTTCCAGTCTGAGCAAATCTATTTATATCCAGGAACTCCTGTTTACAGAAACTACATTTACACTGATAGCCACACTTCAAAAATACCAGAAATCACAGAAACTAGCAGCTGTTAGCATCTGTTAGCCTCCTGTAGCTGCAGATTAGTGACCTGTTGTCATGGAGATGGTTCGGTTGCTGATGGCGACTCGGAGCTGCAGCTTCCAGCTGAAGGATGCCAGCAGAACTCCAAGATGGTGGAATATTTCCCCGTCCAGATCGACACTTTGAAACATTTCAGGATCTTGTTTGTTCTAGAAAATTGTGAGAAAATAGAAAAGTGGAGAGAAAAACACCAAGTATCCACAGATATTCCTGTTTCTACTGAGACAAAGTGAAAACGTTATTAAAGATCCTGTTTTCTGTCAAACTGAGATTAATTTGATACTTTTCATCCAATAAATGTGAACAAATCATGTCTGACCTCCAGAAAACCAGAGAAATGTTGATCAGCAGGACTTTAAGTTTTCAGAAGAAAGTCTGTGTGACTCAGAAAGACTCGATCCGACTGTTGGACTCGGCTGGTTTTGGTTCAGGAGGATTTTAGATCAGAGCTGATCAATAATCAGACATAATGTGACTGTTTGTGTTTTTCCATCAGAACTGGCATAAAGGATGTTTCCACTGTGAAGTCTGCAAGATGACCCTGAACATGAAGAACTACAAAGGCTACGATAAGAAGCCGTACTGCAACGCGTGAGTAGAGCCGCGTTCTCTGATGGATCCATCATGGCTGCTGATGCGTCCTGACTGCTAAGCTCCGCCCACCGCTGGCTGAGCCGCGGCTATTATCGGAGTCCTGTAGGTTTTTCTATCGGTGCTGGATTCAGTGGTTCTGCTGCTTATTGGACCATGAAAACATGGAGAGATGATGAACCTGAAAGGGGGCGGAGCTTCCAGCGGCGTGTGACGGATGATTGGATGAATTACAGCTGGTGTTTTGGGGGCGGGGCCTGTGGTTCTGACCCGTTAGCTCGTAACGGTGAGCTGGTTATCATGTAGATCTGGTTTCTGTGTTGGCTGTAGAAAGCGGCTCTGCTGGAGTTTTTAAAGTTTCCAGGTTTTTCCAGGTTTTTCTGGTTCCTGAACATCAGAAGGTCATGAAGAGGTTTTATTCTTCTGCTCTAATCTGGAAAAATCATTTCAGTCCAAACATGGAAGCTAGAGCCGTCTTTGTTCTGACATCACATCTCAAACAGAGGTTTTATTGGCTGAGAGGCTACCATGACCTCTGACCCCTCTGGGTTAAAAAGCTGCTTCCCTTCAGCTGGTTGAACCAGAATCTTTGTTTCAGGTCCGTTTTCCTTCTGTAAATGAACTGAAACAGCGTTTAGTTCAGATAACTGCTGTCCAAACTTATTGCTCTGAGACAAAACTTCAACTTTATTTAACTAAAAGTTTATTAAACATCTGAATAAATTCAGAATCTGTTTTCAAAGCTCAAAGAAATGCTAAATGGAGAAATTAGCTAAGCTATGAGCGCATTAGCCAGTTAGCTTAATTGTGCTCACACTTCAATCTGATGCTATTAATGTTTTCTTTGAGTTTTGGTTTGTTAATTAAAACATATCAGCAGATAATAACTAATTAAAAATGATTCCAAATAAATCCGTCCAGATTTCACCACATCCTGATTGAAACTTAAAATGTTTCTCTGAACTACATCAGTTTGCAGCCTGACTCCAGCAGCTGTTAGCTTGTTCCCAGTTTGCTGGTTGTTTACCCTGCACAGCAGCATTCCTGCAGCGTTTCCCGCCTCTCTTGGTTTTGTTTTTGCAGCTTGGTGTTGAAGTGGTGCTCAGAGGAGAAACGGCGTCCTGTAATTAAAGCGTCTCTGAAGCCGCGGCGCTGCCTGTTTTTAGAGCTGCAGGACGGATCGGTTCAGCTTTTCTTGGCTCGTTGTTGATCTGTGGCTGCAGCGAAAACAGCAGCTTCACTTCACGCCCGGTTGGTAGAAAGCTGCTGAAACGGGTCAGAAGACATGAAGAGAACTAAGAACCAAGTGTTTGTCTTCACACTTTAATTGGGAAGTTTGGGAAAAAAAACAATCTGATTTAACTTAATATGAGGGCAGAAAAAACAATTATATCAAAAGACACTTTGGTATTTTACTTTTTTCCTCTTAATATTAAATATAAAACCTGAAACGTTTCTGTTTAATCAATAACTAATGAAGTGAGGAACTGAAAAAATATTTCTTCAAACAAACCCACATCGTTTCCCCATCAGAACCAACCACAGACCCACAGCATCACAGGTCCTCCTCTGTGCCTTACAGTGGATCTGTCTGGTTTCAGGTTCTGCATGTTGCTCTGTGAGCGCTTTCTTCTTCGTTGGTACTTTTTATGATGTCTTTTAGTGATTCTACCTCTCAGACATCCATCACTAAGGCACTAGTTAGTACTTTAATTTGTCAATTTCATCACTTCCTGTAAAATAATTCCTCTTCCTCTCTCTTGTTGCCATGGGAACATTACTGCATGAAGGTTTTTTTCTGGCCCAGGGCTCTCGTTGTGTTTGGTGAAATTTGGGTAAATTTTGATGAAAGAGATAAATAATCCTTCAGTCATTTTCTTTGGCAGCAGGACTCATGTTCTGGATGGTTTTGGATCTTTAGCTGATCCCAGTGCTGAGAGGAGAGTGAGACTGTGTGAGGTTTAATGCTGGTGGTCCCGTGCTCCTTCAAGCCCGGCTGCCTGCAGGATGAGGGGGGCAGATAATGTAGGGATTAAAAAGCACATGAGAGCTTTAGACACTTTAACACGCAGCTTCACGAGTTTAACAGTGAAACGATCCAACCAGGAAAAGCTCAGGCTGTCACTGAAACCAAACCTGGAGAGATTCCTGCTGGGAATGTCGCCCCCTGTGGCCCTGGAGGGGCTCTGCAGGACGTCTGTCCACAGAAACAGTTTAACTCTTCATGATGCAAACCTACAGCACCACCAGGCTCAATGTGAGTCTCTGTAGAAATGGCTGAAAGGGCCAGGAATCAAACTCATTCATTTTATTAATTAATTGCATAGATTTAAAAAACTTTTGTGCAGTTAATCAACTTTATTTTTATGTTTTTGCATACAGAAGGTCCAGGCCAGAACCGCTGTATTTGCATGTTTCTGGTACTCTGATAAAATCGATACACATCAGCTAACAGCAGCGATGGAAGATGAAGCCGTTTGTTTTGGTCCCACTGGGTTTTAATTCCTGCTTCTAAAGATCTGATTGGACGCTGGAAAACACGACTGTTGTGTTAGAAGGAGTAATAGTGAAACTATTCAGCCTAAAATAGCATCTCAGTGCTAAACATGTAGCAGCTAATGCTAATGTTAGCGTCCACAGTCACATTTCTAAAGAAGCTTCATGAAATTATAGAATAACATTTTAATCTGCAGGTTGAAGATCAGATTAAAAACTAATTGTCTCTTTTGTTGAGCTCAGATGGAAACTTATTCATCTACTTAGCAGCAAAAACAGTTTTTGATTTGTTCACGTTGCTTAGCGATTAATCTGTGATTATTTAATTACAGACTGCAGTTAACTCAATAATCCATTCTGCTGGTGATGTTTTTATATTTCATAAACTGTTCTCCAGCAGATAGTTTCCCCTCGACCTTTAAGTCTCATCTTCATAGATATTTATAAAAGAAACAGAAAGTCCAGAAGTTTTTGCTCAAATGTAGCTAATAAAAGTAAAAAATACACCCAAAATAAGTCCTAAAGTGAAATACAGCTACCTGGAAAAGCTACTAAGTAATGAAGTATTTGTAGTTACTTTCCTCCCAGCTCTGGCCCACAGCATCACGGATCCTCTGCCGTACTAAACATGAGACGAGTGTTTCTGTTCAGGACGGCAGGTACTGAACAGAAACAGCTTTAAGGAGCAGAAATGTTTCACTTACATTTATTTGATATAAATAATGAAGACACCCAATAAAAGCATTTATTCACTGTGGGATTATTTTACTGGAATAAGAATGGAGATTCTGTTGAATGGCTTAATCTGCATATTAATTATAGAGCTAAACTAACTACTTTGTTTATTAGTAGCTTCATCTGTTTAACATTTGAAAATAAAACATAAAAATATAAAGTTAAAAACGCTTCAAGTAGAGCTGAGTTATTTTAAATCTGACATGCATTGGATTATTATCAAAGTTCATTTACACCATGAACCAGACGGTGGGGTCAATCAGCTGCTTCTCTTCATCATGTTAGTTGGTTCATAATCAGGCTGAGACGTTTCCTGTAAATCTGTCAGGTTCATCAGGAAGCAGCAGATTGTTTGGTTCTGCTCAGAAACATGAAACTGACTGAGGTTCTGTTTTACTGAAGGTTTTATTTATGCAAATGAGCTCCAATAAAAGCTGATTATGTAACGGAAGAGCTGCTGTTCGCTGGAACATGAAGGTAAATAAAGTTCCTCTGTGAGCCTGAAGAGAGACTGATGGTTATGTAACGGATCGGCCCACATAACCCAGATCTGCTGCTGGGAGCAGAACGTCAGAGGAACGGCTGCTTCTCTGAGGAGCAACGAGACGAACAAGACCAGCTTCAGGTCTAAAGATCAGCTTCAGGTCTGAAAATCAGTTTCAGGTCTGAAAATCAGCTTCAGGTCTGATCAGCTTCAGGTCTGATCAGCTTCAGGTCTGATCAGTTTCAGGTCAGACCAGCTGAGCTCATGGTGGCATGAAGCTCCACCTGCTGCAGGGTCTGATGTTTAAAAGGCTAAAATAAGGAGTGCTAAACTGCTTGTACAAAAGAAATCCAGGTGCAATTAGTGGCTGTGCTGCAGGAAATCCACAAAGATTTCATGTGCAATTTATTACATCAATAATCAATTAAGTTTACTTGTACTACATATTTCAGCAACGCAGCAGTTTAAAGTGTTTTATGTCATAAAAACAAACAAAATGAAC
>NW_015114432.1:121298-122833 GCF_001443285.1 Poecilia latipinna | reverse complement strand
AAGATCAGCTTCAGGTCTGAAAATCAGTTTCAGGTCTGAAAATCAGCTTCAGGTCTGATCAGTTTCAGGTCAGACCAGCTGAGCTCATGGTGGCATGAAGCTCCACCTGCTGCAGGGTCTGATGTTTAAAAGGCTAAAATAAGGAGTGCTAAACTGCTTGTACAAAAGAAATCCAGGTGCAATTAGTGGCTGTGCTGCAGGAAATCCACAAAGATTTCATGTGCAATTTATTACATCAATAATCAATTAAGTTTACTTGTACTACATATTTCAGCAACGCAGCAGTTTAAAGTGTTTTATGTCATAAAAACAAACAAAATGAACATATAATACAATCAACATTTGTTAAAACCAGAACAGACATTACATTTTCCATGTGGCGTCACTAAAATCATTAATACATCAGAGATGCTGAAACATTTATTCTGGTCCATAAATTATTCTATCAGCTGGTTTTAGTCTGGATTTAAAGGAACTCAGGCTTTCAGCTGGAAGTTTGTCCAGATCTGTGGTGCATAGAAGCTGAATGCTGCACCTCAGTGTTTGGTTCTGGTTCTGGATGCAGAACCAGAACCAGAACCCGCTCCGGGTCAGAGAGCAGAGCGGCCAGACGAAATCAGAAACTATGGAGTTATAACATTAAAAATTAAATTACATTTCATTTAAATATTGGATATTTAAGCATGTTAAAGAGTTACAACAGTAAAAACTTTAAAAAAGAAAGATAAAACTCTAAATATCCATTTCTGCCACCAGCAGATGATTTTCTATATATTTCTTGTTTCTCCTCCTGATTCAGATCCAGCAGCTTCTGGACGTCTGAATGTTTCTGTTTGTGATGGAGGGAAACAGTTTGTCTGCAGGAAACTCAGAAAACTGAAATATAGAGAAGATTCACTTCAAGCTGAAACAACTATTAGAGCATCAGACCTAAAATATTTATGGATTAAAGTTTCACTTCTGCTGAGATGAAACAAGAAACTGGAAGCAAACCAACTTCTTCAACATGAAGTTATGAAGTGAAAACTTTGATTCAACAAAACAAAAAACAACCAAATCAAAGTTAAAATGTTTCTCCAATTTAAATGTTGATCTAATTTAGTTTGTTTCCTCATCTGAATGTTAGTCTTTCTTTTCTTTTTAGCATTTTCACCTTTTTAAAGTTTTCTGGTCAGATCCCTTAAAGCGTGTTTTAAGTGAAGCATCATGTGAACAGCAGAGAGCTGCAGCAGGTGAAGCAGCTGCAGCAGCTGCAGCAGGTGAAGCGGCTGCAGCAGCTGCAGCAGGTGAAGCGGCTGCAGCAGCTGCAGCAGCTCGTTATCAGACTGAATCCCAGACGGTGAAAATCTGGAAGAAACGATCAAAGAGGAATAAATCAGCCTGAGAGAAACAGGAACGATGTGAAGGACCAACAGTTATGTAATCCTCTCTACACTGCCTCAGATGGTGTGTGTGTGTGTGTGTGTGTGTGTGTGTGTGTGTGTGTGTGTGTGTGTGTGTGTGTGTGTGTGTGCCACAGTGGGTCGATCAGCAGC
>NW_015114432.1:112352-117454 GCF_001443285.1 Poecilia latipinna | reverse complement strand
GCTCTGACTGGCTGGGTGAAGACAGAGAGGAGCGATCTGATTGGCTCTGGCTGGCTGGGTGAAGACAGAGAGGAGCGATCTGATTGGCTCTGACTGGCTGGGTGAAGACAGAGAGGAGCGATCTGATTGGCTCTGGCTGGCTGGGTGAAGACAGAGAGGAGCGATCTGATTGGCTCTGACTGGCTGGGTGAAGACAGAGAGGAGCGATCTGATTGGCTCTGACTGGCTGGGTGAAGACAGAGAGGAGCGATCTGATTGGCTCTGACTGGCTGGGTGAAGACAGAGAGGAGCGATCTGATTGGCTTTGACTGGCTGTGATCCGTCCTGATTGGTCTGTTTTCACTGTGTTTGGCTGATTTAAAGCTAACAGAGTTTCTCTTTACTTCCTGCTGTTTGAAAGTTTATCTTTCTTTAGTTTAAGGATTATTTGGTCTTTATCTTGCAGTAGGTTGTCAGGAGAGGAGGAAACATCCAGTAAAGGTCATCAGGTCGGGACTCGAACCTGTGACGGCGGTACGGGTCGCCCTCTGTTCCACCGCCGCGCCCCAGTTTCAGCTTTCAGATCTGTTTTTTGGTTTTGATTCATATTCAGACTTTTTTTTCTCTCTTCCCTTTTTTCTAACATTTACATTTTTCTGTTTCCCACTAAAGTTTCTCGTCTTTTATCTTTAATCCTCTGCCGTCATTCTTCAGTCTGATTCTTGATTCTCTCCATCCTGATTGTTCATCATCAGGTTTTCCTCCTGGTTTCATCTTAGAGCCTCTAAATTAAATTTTAAGACATTTTCCTCCATTGTTTCTCCTCTCATCCGTTCATCTGTCCTCCTGTCCTCTGATCTGTCCGATAGTCTTCAGGTCCCTGAACGCCTCGTATGTCCGACCTGATGGACTCAGTTTGCTGTCTGAGGTTTTCTGTTCAGTCCAGAGATCTCTGGTCTGAAATGAAACCAGATTTTTCTCTTTATTCAGCTGCATGACATCAGTCCTATAAGGAGCTTCTGTTTAGAAACAAAAACATTTTCCTCAGATATTAACAGGGAACATCTTTATGAAATACAAATTGAACATCAAATTCGATGGAGCAATAATCTAACTGGAACTGTATTTGTGCCCCAGACGTTTTTAAAAAAGTTAAAATTCCAAGAAAAAAATCATTAAAATATGCAAATTATGAAGCATTTGGTTCTCATGTTAATTTTTGTTGCTTTTCAAACTCATCATTTGTCAAAATGTTTTAAATGTTTTACACCCATAATGAGTCTGATGATGATGAAGGTGATGAAGATGATACGCCGCCATTCAAGCCAAACTTTAAAGTCAAAGAGAAAAAAGTTTTTCTGAAAACATTAAAAATCATAAAAGTTTTAAATGTTTTTTCAGAAACAATCAGTTGAACTTTTTCTTCCAGATCAACTGAGAAGTTAAAATAAATATTCAGTGACTTTAAAACAGCAGGATGGCAGAAAGATTCATTTTAAAACAGAACCTTCATCGCTGCGGTTCCTGTTGGTTTGTTCTCCGACTCTTTAGAGCAGCAGAAGAAGAAAAACGATTCGTTATTCAGAAAATGTTAACATGTTTGTTCTGCTGGTGACGGATCAGAGGATCTGAGCCGAGTTCACTGAGATGTTCATCAGCACCGAAGCAGGAGGATGGAGAGAAACACGCTGCTCCTCCTGCTGCTGCTTCTCCTGCTGCTGCTCCTCCTCCCCCCCCTCCCCCTTCTCCTGGAATAGGAGGAGGGGGAGGAGGAGGAGCAGAAAAATGTTTTCATTGTTTGGGTCAAACTGCTGCATTGGTTCCTCTGACTGCGTCGTCGCGGCTCGGAGTCTGGAGGCTGCAGCTGTTTGGAAAATGTCACCAGAATCAGAGACAATAAGGATCTAAATATGAATCATAAACCGACAGAAAGGCAGGAAGTGACTGAGGGAAACCAGCTAAAGGACAGTGTGTGTGTGTGTGTGTGTGTGTGTGTGTGTGTGTGTGTGTGTGTGTGTGTGTGTGTGTGTGTGTTGGTTCCTGTTGGTATAATTAGCTGTCGTTTGGTAGATGCTGTCGCTCTGAGCCAGTGAAGGAAACTGTTTCCTTTGAGTTTCTCCACCTGGTTTTGTTTCTTGTTTCTTTATCTCGGCTCTGCAGGACAAACTTCCTTCCTGTAATCATCTTAACTTTGCCGCCTGCCGGCATCATGAGGGCCGCGGCCTAATCAAAGTTTCTCTTTTCTGACCCACAGCAGGCAGTCATCCACAGGAGCTGAGCAACGGATTATTCTGCAGATTAATAAACGGATTAAATTAACGGATTAAAGGCAGTGACAGCTCAGCTCATTAAGAAATAAGAAATGGTGATTCAGAAATAGAAATGAAATCTGCAGTTTGAAATTAATCAAAGCAACAGAAAATAATCCATCCAGTTTGTTTGACTCTCAGAAGGAAAATAAAGAGTTTCTGTTTGATTCAGTGACATATTAGGAACCAGAGGTTCACAACCTGCGGCTCGGGGCCAGAAAGTGGCGTTTCAATAACTTTGGCTATTCTTCCTCACTGCAGATTAGATACTGACTACAGATATTGACTCTACAGAACCAAACTTTAAAAAAACTGGGTTTCTGTCTCTTTAAATTGTTGGCTCAGTTTTCTGCTTACAGTGACTTAGAGCTGCTCTTTGTCTGAAACCATCGGGTTGCCATGACAACCACCAGTGAGCAAAGCGTCTGTGGTTGTCATGGCAACAGGAGCAGGTGAAGTGAAACCTGAAGGATGTGGTTGGTCTGTGAGAGGTTTTCAACCTGGACTTGGTTACTGACTGGTCACTCTGGTTTCTCTGCTGCTGATCTTCATCACATCATCTTCATCACATCACAAAAATATATGAAATTATCTCAACTGAACATGTTTAGTTTTATGTTTATGCAGCTTAAACTAAACTCTCATCATTTTTAAAACATTTCTTATTTATTTTGTATCATTTTCATTTGGATGCAAAAACCATCATTATCCTATCAGAGCAAACATCACAAAAACAAAAAACTAGTTTTTAGAGCAAATATTTGGTTATAAATAAGACAAACTAACTCAGAGTAGCTTCTCAGTAAATAGAGGAAGCTTGTTTTACGTAAATAATTTCTTAATATTGATGAAAATTACTGGTTCATTAGTAGATTATTATCTAACATTTTCCCTGTTATGGTGAATTTATTTTGACAGATTTTATCCAGATATTTTCTTATAAATCTAAATCTTTCCTTTTTTGCCTCCTCCTGGTTGGGTTTGTTTTGTTTTTCTTTATGTACCAAACTGAACCTTAAACATGAACCTGTTTGGTTCTGACGTTGTTATCAATGCATTAGTTTATTATTAGTGATGCTTATCAGAGTTTTTCAGTTCAGATGGATTGCAGTGACTCTCAGCCTGAAGAGCCTGGAAATGTGGAGAAAAGATTAAAGAGATTTAGTCCAACAGAACCGAACAAAGAAACGATTCTAAATAAAACCCAACTTTCATTTTCCAGGCGAGTTTTAATGGAAACATGAGAATAAAAGACCTGAAGCTGCTGAGTGGGAGGAGAGCAGGGCTTGAAACCATGATGATGATGATGAAGATGATGATGATTCACTCAGTCTGAATCAGGCGGCTCACACGGAGCCTCAGGATAAAACCCACAGCTCCCAGTCTGACCATCAGCTCCTGAAGCTGCTTCCAGTTCAGATGAGGCGACGTTCAGATCAGGTCTCACCCCAAATGGACCCTGTATTTAATTTATACAGTTATTTTATATTTTCTATTGATATTCCAATATTCTCAGTTCTGATCAAACTCCTGTGGTTCATAACAAAATGACCTTTGACCTTCCCAGTGATGATGAATCATTTGCTTCCACATCTTGGTGATTTTCTCTCTTCTGCTGCTGCAACCATTAAACCCGACGTCATTCCCAGAATGCATTGCTGCTCACAGCATAGAGAAACAGTAAATATTGTCCATAATTTAATGAATTATAATGAACAGAAATAGTTTTTAAAACTTTTTTCAGTGTTTTGTTTCAGACCTTCAGAGGTTAAAGTTTCAGTTTTTCATCTTTGTTCCTTCTGACTGGCTTCATGTCAAACATTAAACTTGTGAATCTCAGCAGTTTTAAACTGTGAGTTCCTCATCTAGTATAGATCTATATGATGTAGACTGGATGTTTTCATGAAGGCAGGCTCAGCAGCAGCGTGTTGCTCTGTAGCTTCTGGAGTTTCCGTCTGGCGGCTCATTGAAGTTACTCCGTCACCATGGAAACGGCTCTGACGTTTCACTTCCTGTTGCTTTAATCAACAAACTGAGCAGAACATTTGTTTTAAGAATGGCTGCAAACAAAAGATGAAACAACTTTTATTCTGCAGAACAATAAAGTTTGTTCTGGTCTCCAGCCTGTCGGTATTTAAAACCATCTGATTCAGATTAAACCAGATTAAACCAGATTAAACCAGATTAAACCTGTTCCTGTGTTTTGCAGACATTACCCCAAGACGTCGTTCACCATCGTGACCGACACGCCGGAGAATCTGCGGCTGCGGCAGCAGAGCGAGCTGCAGAGCCAGGTGAGCAGATCCCCGCTCCGACCTGCAGGGGGCAACACTCATCATTCATTCATTCATTCATTCATTCATTCATTCATTCATTCATTCATTCATTCAGCAGGTTACGACATAAAAGAACCATGCTACAGTATGAGCATCATGTAGTTCAGTGTTTCCTTCTGCTCTGTTATGTTTTCACACATTTAAAGTTATGAATAACAGCTTGAATCCAACACAGTTTCCCTAAAGGAAGCTGTAACCATGGTAACGATTTCAATAACGATGTACAGATTTCCCAACTCTTTTCCATCACATTGTCTAAACTAAACAATTTCACACATTTACAGTTTTATTCTCAGCTCACAGCTAAATTCATCCTTTTATCAACTGAATAAACGGCTTTAAAGATAAATAGAAACTAAACTAAAAGCAGCTTTTCTTTTAGAAATCTTCATCTCAGAGTCAGGAGGAAACGGATCTGTTGGTCCAGTAATTCAGGCAAAAGGAGCCCCAACCAAATATGTAACTATTTCAGTTGATC
>NW_015114432.1:108450-110477 GCF_001443285.1 Poecilia latipinna | reverse complement strand
TAAAAGTTGCAGGACAGAGGCCCTTGAGGACTGGAGTTTGACACCCCTGTCACGAGAGGACCCAAATTTGGGTCCTCTAGTGACAGACAGGTTAAAAGGCTGCGCCAATAGTCATAGAATCTGTGGTTACAATACATAACCAACATTTCCAAGGCTCCTTTCTCTCCATCCCCGGTTGTGGGATCTCCAGGTTGGCAGACTCACAAAGCCCTGGACCTTTCCATCATGGTCTCGGGCCTGATGATCCCTTCACCCGACCTACCTGGCTTGTCACCATTGTCAGCTACGTCCGTCCCTGACTCCGTCTCATTGTCCAGCCTGGAGCTGGCTTCCGCTCCCAACACCTCGTACTGTTCCCGCGAGGGTCGGGGTCCGGTGCTACGACGTGCTGAGGTTGCTTTTGAGCTCCTTGTGGGATTTTTTTATAGATTCCTTTTGGAGGTGTTTGGCCCAGCAGTTACTGAAAATCTGTGTGATTCTGTCCCGGAGGTTCCAGTTCTCGTTCCAGCTCTGGAGGTTCCAGCTCTGGAGGTTCCAGCACTCATTCCAGCTCCTCGCTCAGGTTCTGGGGGTCTCAGCCTTCATTCCGGCATCAGAAAACATGGGGGTCCCAGGACCTTGCTGATGGCCTGCAACAAGGCCCCTAGTTTGGAATCATAGAAGGTTCCTGCGTAAGCGTGGAGACATGCTGCGGCCATCCGGTTGCCCCCCAGATGCGCTTCACGCTTTGCTGCGGCCTTCCGGTCACCACCCGGATGTGTTGTGTGCATAAGGTGGTTTTCCGGTCGCCCTCCAGATGTGCCTCAGGCTGCCGCCATGTGTGCATGGTGGTCTGCTGGACTCGTCTGGTCGGCCGTTCGGCCTTTGGACTGTTGGGTCCATCTGATTTTGGTTTTGATTTTCAGGTCGCTCCCTGAAATCTGAGGTCGAATCCTGATAATTCCCAACCAACGGAGGCATGCCTCTCTTTACAGTCCTGCAGTATTCCTAACTTTTTAGTAATTTATTTGAAGTCTGTGTTTTATGAAACATAACCTTAGAATGATGTTTATGACGGATAACTTATTTCTGCATACCTTGCTTTAACATATTTTGTATAGTGTTACAGTTGTATTGGATTGACTGACGATCGCCATTATTTAGGACTGTATCAACTTCAAAGCTGGAAATTTACTTTGGTTGATAAAAACTCAATAGAACTGGTGTATTTGGAGCATCATGTCGTCATGAAATACAGCTAATGTTTTTTGCAATGACCAGTGTTGTAGTACTCGAGATCGGTCTTGGTCTGGAGACCTTTTATTGATGATCTTGGTCTTGTCTTGGACTCGAGCGCATTTGGTCCCGGTCTTGTCTCGGTCTCGGGTGCTGAGGACTCTGCATTTTATTTCAAGACCAGTCGAGACCGCAACTGTGAAAATATCACTAAGCGTACAGCATACTGTCCAGTTTATTTGTTAACATCTTTGTTTTCAGTGGATGCAAAACGCACCGATTAAAATCCAATCAACTACGTGTTTCTGTTACTCCCCCCTCCCCACCTTTCACTCGCGCGCCGCTCCAGGACATGCGCAGTGGTTTCCTCTCAGCGGCAGAAAATGTTTGTCTAATCGTCAGTAATATAATAGCGCTGCATAAATCATAAGAAATCTGATGGCCACAGTTAACTCAGCAGCACTTCGCTTTCACAGACGGTGGGGACAACGTCTAACTTTTTACGTCACTTAGAAAAGTAGCTCAAAGAAGGTAAGCTCCGTTAACGTGATGTTAGCAAAGCTAGCTGTATAGAGACACCTAAGCATTTGTGATGGAAAAAAGTCACTCACTGCGCTGAATTATTGTGCGGAGGTGTTGACTGACTTGTCGCATATATGGGACAACGCTGTGTCCAAAAGTCTGTAATATAGTGAGGTGACATTCAGGAACAGTACGATTCATCTGCTCGTCTCTTTATTTATTAGATAGGACTGGAGTCCTGAGAGTCGTTCTATGGGATTACCATACACTGTCAGAATAACATACATACA
>NW_015114432.1:96757-103332 GCF_001443285.1 Poecilia latipinna | reverse complement strand
CAGTTGATCTAATGGGATATTGATGTTTTCTGAGACACTGAATTTATTTCTCTGTGATTTGCTGTCAATAACTGAAAGGTTTAAAGGTTTGAGTGATGAATCTATAATATTTGAGTTTCGGTTTCAGGGATTAATGCCAATGATAACCGATCATTTAGAATCAATGCAGGTTGATCTGGTGATTTTTGATTAACCAATTAATAATTGTAGTAAATATGCTCAGTGTGATTTTTTCCCAGTTTTTGAAGCAGGTGAAGCTCAAACTGATGATTCTGTGGATCAGATTCACATAAAGGTTTTTTGTCTTCAGTTAAGGATTAATTGATTTCTAAATAAATTGCAGATTATTCAATAATCGATTCCTCATGATTAATCGTTTCAGTCGTATGGTAAATAATCAGGTAGGAATGAAAACATCCAGCTGGTGAACAGAGTTCGGTTCTGATTCAGGTTAAATTCCTGCTGAGTTTCATCCTGGATCAGAACCTGTGGATGTATCCAGATCCAGGCTGCCGTTCCCCCCGCCGCCTCAGGGGGCGCTGCGCCGCTCTGAGTCGCTGCGGCCATATGCCGTCATCAGCCAGCAGGCTGACACACAGGGACAGATGTCCACTCAGCAGTCTGAGCAGGACATGCTGAGTCTGTCCTGCTCTGAAATGATCTGCAGCTACAAACAGTCACTTTGATTCAAACGGCAAACAAAACATGGAAATAAAGAAAATTCAGAATAAAATATGGTACCAAAAATGCAACAATTTAGGAAACCGAACAACAACTGAGCTCTCCTGTCTGAGATGTTCTCCTTTTGGGAATATTTTTTCTCTCTGCAGAAAAAAAAGACTTCAGGTGATTTGGAGATGACCTTATGACCCTCCCAGATTGCTGAGCAGCAGCTTTTGCTTCTATTAGATCATTTCTGATTTCTTAGCTGGTTCCTTCCCTCTAGTATAATACTTATTAAGATGAGTATTATACTAGTAGTTATACTAATACTGTCACCAGAGTCTAAAAGATTTTAGATTCTTGTTCTAAACATGTTTTAGTTCTTTGCTGTGGTCTAGTTAAAGTCTGCTCTCTGACCCGTCCTGCTGCTCTGCCGAGTCAGAACGTCTTCATTCTGTCTCTTCACATTAAAGCTTTTCTCCTGGATGAGCCGACGGCAGCAGGACCAAACCTGATGTGTGTGTGAAAACACACGTCTGTTCAGCAGCGACCCACTTCTGAGCGATGATGTCACCTGGTCATGTGACCTGATGATGTTTGAGTTTCATCCTTCAGAGAAACAGAATCCAGATTATTTCTTTAGATGTGAATGAAAACATGAAACAGATTCAGTTTAAACATCAGAACCAGCTGAGGTTCTGTTCAGTGAACCTGGTTCTGTTCAGTAAACCTGGTTCTGTTCAGTAAACCTGGTTCTGCTGCAGGTTCCTTCATGTGACAGGAAGTTGTTCCTCCAGGTTCAACTTCCTGTTCCTTCCTGTTCCAGAGTGAAGGATTCACTTTGACATCAGCTGTCTGTCAGAACGTTGACGGTTTTAAAAATGGACCAGAATCAACATCATGTTTGATCCGATGAAGGTTTTCCACAAACCTCTGGTGGTTCTGGTTCTGATAATCACTTCCAGTTACTGGGAACCTCTAATGACCTTCTATCCATCCAGAACTTCTACAGGTCAAAGGTCACGAAAAGGCACCTAACATCTCTGCAGACCCCACACATGCTGGACACAAACTGTTTAGACATTTACCTTCAGGGCGGCGCTGCAGAGAAACTCTTCCCCCCAGACTGTTTCTCTGATAGATTAATATCAAATTTAATCAACTTTATCTTCCTCCTGTTTAAAAATACTGTAAATAAACATTCACCCAATTTTGTCTTATTTTCTCTTTTTCATATAAAATGTTTCCATTGAGACCAAATGGAACCAGATTATCATCTGACTGTTACGAAGCTGACAATAAAGGAAAATTAGCTTCTATATTCTGAATATATCAAATTCCCAGAACTTGGCAAATAAACCTGGTTTTATTCTGATTATTAAATTTGCAAGTAGATGGAAAAATGTCTATACATTTTTCTGAAACTACCCATGAGAAGGTAAGGAGAATATAGAAAATATTCAGTTTATCATTATAGGAATTAATGGATGTTTTTAATCAAACTGTAATATGTAAACATGTTTAAATAATTTCTCTGTTGTTGAGCTTCAGAGGATCAACGTTCTATAAATCATCTGCATGCAGAAGAACGACAGAAACAAACTGTTTAGTCCAGATCCAACAAAACAACAAAAACATTTTTTCTCAGCTGAGTTTAAAGTTTTTACAGTGAAACTCCAGGATCCTGATCCAACCAGGAAAAGTTCAAATGTTGAAAAGGATTTTTAAACCTTGCAGGTTAGTGGAGCCGGTCGGGCTCTGAAGTACGGTGTGTGTGTGTGTGTGTGTGTGTGTGTGTGTGGGTGTGGGCTGGTCATCAGGAATATAAATCAGGCCTGATGCCAAGCTAACAGCCTCCTCACTCCCACCAGGCTGGCAGCGCTCCAGCTGGGTGACTGTTTCTCTCCCACAGTTTGTCTTTTATTTGTTCTTCCTGCTAAAGAAAAAAAGATCAGATTTTTACAGATCACCGCTCTGATCGGTAAAAACAAACCTTCGTCCTTCACATCCCAACTACAGCTGCACTGTTCTGCCTGTGATATAAAGGAAACTCCAAACACACACCTCCAAATTGCACCTGCAGGTCGATGCACCATGGAGACGTCAGACTGTCAAAATAAAACATCGTCATCATATTTACACACCAGGAGCTGATTTTCTTCTCACTGAATGTTTTTTAGATCCTGAATATTAAATCTGACCGTTTCAGTTAAAACGGTTTGATATGAAATGGAAACTAAACTGGTTGATAATAAACTTTAAACCAGAGCCGTGTGTGTTTTTCCTCCCTGCAGGTGAAATATAAGAAGGACTTTGAGGAGAGTAAAGGTCGCGGGGTCAGCATGATGACCGACACGCCAGAGATGCAGAGACTCAGACGGACTCAGGAGCAGAGCAGTGACGTATGTAGACACACTGTGTGTGTGTGTGTGTGTGTGTGTGTGTGTGTGTGTGTGTGTGTGTGTGTGTGTGTGTGTGTGTGTGTTCGGTGCGGTGCATTCTGGTCAGTGAGCTCTGTACAGGCTTCCTGCTTCAGTCTTCAATGTTTCTGTTTTATTTCAGGATTTTTCTCTAAATATTCAAACTTTTTCAACAATTTGTGACTGAAATATGATTTTCAGACTGAAATAATGTTTTTGTTTCCGGAAGACAAACAGAAAAGTTTTTTACTGGATCAAATGAATCTGTGTGATTTTTCTTGTTTTGAGACAAAGAGTGTTTATGCAGACAGATGCTCCACTCGTCAGTCCAGATGACGACATCCTGGTGAAGTATATTAATTTACGTTTATTTCACACACATCGCTCTGTATCAAACATTAAAAAAAAGCTGATTTTATTCTAAACATCAGAGAAAATAAAACTGCAGGATTCTCAGATCTTTATAAAGTTTTTATATTAATCCTGCTGGATATTTTTTATTGATTTTTGGAGTTTTACTGAAGAAAAGTTTTTTCTCAGCTAATGGAGAAGTTTTATTTTCTTGTTTTCTATCTTATTTGTTGAAGCTTTATTGCCTGATGTTTTACAATAAACATTATTTTTATTTAGAAAACAATAAAAGCAGGAAAATCTTCTGATCTGCCATCATGAACATTTTATTCCGCTGCAGTTCATTTCATAAATATCTGTTTTATAATTTTCTTATTATTTTCAGCAATCTGTTTGATGTTCCTCATGTTTACCTGAGTGAGTGATGACATCACCGCACACCTCTGAAACTCAAACCGTTTCCATGGAGTCGTGTTAAACTCTAAATCATGTTAAAATATTTTCCATCTCTTTGTTTGGACGTGAACTCAGAGCGATGTCAGTTTTCTGTTTTTGGTTTTTAGTTCTTCCTGCAGCAGATGGTCGTCTGGTTCTGGTCACTCCTTCATGTTTACGACCAGAACCATCTGACGGGCCGGTACCGCTGCCAGGATACCTGCGGGAGTCGCTCTGATCCCTGAGGAGGAGCAGAAATAAATCCTCAATCTGCAGCAACGCTTCCTGTCTGTCTGTCAGACATGATGGCTGCAGGAAACATGATGGATTTCTGTTCAGATCTGGAGGAAATGATGTCAGATTTAAACAAGTTCTCAGGTTTAATTCAACCAAGATCTATAATTTATATTACATCTAACTCCAGGTGAACAAAATCACATATTAACAGTTTTATTATTTATTTAACTAAACAGGTTTGGTTCAGTTATCAGGTCAAATCTCACTGCAGGGACAGTTTGTTATGTTCCTCCCACCAGATGAGCTTCAGCACTGCACACACACACACACACACACACACACACACACACATAGAGTGTTTCCGATGAAGGCCTGGTCCAGATAAGCTCTGAAGTGTTGGGCTAAATGTGGAAGCCGGCGGTGATGAGGCGAACAGGCGCTGAGCCGTCAGGCGGTTCGCTGCGAGGCGTTCAGGCTCAGTCAGGACAAGTTAGAGGTGAATCAGCATCCTGGAAGGTTTTTAAATATAAAAACCAAGAATCCATTTCTTCAAGGTAAAACCTGAAGGATCTGCAGAAGTTTGGATCCAGGAAAACTCAGAGGAAAAGTCGGGACTTTAAATCGTTTCCTGAAGAACTGAGAGGACGACTGGAGGCGAGGAAGACTCTGCTGGACATGGAGGGACAGCCAGAGGTCAAAGGTCAGTTCAGGAACAAGATTCAGTTCAGATGGAAGAAATTTTACAGGTAAAAGAGAAAAATTAGAGAAAAATGATCCCTGATGGGAATCAACATGGAGGCCAACAAGGTCAAACTGTGACCTTGAAAATCTTAATAGCAGAAATATCATGACATGATTCAGTTTTTATTAATTAAACTTCATTTTGTTCTAAGAGCTGAACATGTGGATCACATATAATCTGTAAATAATTAAGCAGCGTTCTCCTCTTCATCACTGAACCCACTGTTAAGTTTTTATTGAGTTAAAAAAAACTGAATATTAAACATTTATAATAAACTGATGTTTTTCCTCAGAAGAGACCAGAATGGAGGCAGAAAACGACTCGACTGTAGAAAACGACTCGACTGTAGAAAACGACTCGACTGTAGAAAATGACTCGACTGGAGAAAACAACTCGACTGTAGAAAACGGCTCGACTGGAGAAAACGACTCGACTGCAGAAAATGACTCGACTGCAGAAAACGACTCGACTGTAGAAAACGACTCGACTGTAGAAAACGACTCGACTGCATCGGCGACAGACGGAGAGAAAGAACAACTGGAAACAGTGGAGGGAGAGAAAGAAGAGATTCTAGAGGAGACAGAGGAGAAAATGGAGGACGAAGAGGAGGAAGACGATGAAGAGGAGGAAGAGAAGGATGGAAAAGATGAAGAGGAGGATGGAGAGACAAATACAAAGAAAGATTTGGGACTTTGGGAATCTGAGGTGAGAATCTGATCTGCAGCTTTACGACTTTAACTTTTACTGAAGGTTGAATAAAGTTGTGTAAGTTTGTTTAAATATGTTAATTTAGTAAAAATGATCGATTATAATTAAGACAGGAGAAGAATTTAATCAGAATCCCTGATAGGAGAGTCAGAACCAGGCAGCAGAACCTCCAGCGGTCCGGTTCTGCTGAACGCCGCCGACAATCTGATCGACCTTCCTGTTCTCCGACGATAGAGAACAGGAAAGTCGACACAGACTGCAGCCGGGTTGACCTTGGCGTGTTGCGTTGACCTTGGCGTGTCGCGTTGCCCTTAGCGTGTCACGTTGAGCATAGCATGTTGCTTTGACCTTAGCGTGTCACGTTGCCATTAGCGTGTCGCGTTGCCCTTAGCGTGTCGCGTTGCCCTTAGCATGTCGCGTTGCCCTTAGCGTGTCGTGTTGCCCTTAGCGTGTCACGTTCACCTTAGCGTGTCGCGTTGACCTTAGCGTGTCGCGTTGACCTTAGCGTGTCGCTTTGACCTTAGCGTGTCGCGTTGCCCTTAGCGTGTCACGTTGACCATAGCGTGTCGCTTTGACCTTAGCGTGTCACGTTGCCCTTAGCGTGTCGCGTTGCCCTTAGCGTGTCGCGTTGCCCTTAGCATGTCGCGTTGCCCTTAGCGTGTCGCGTTGCCCTTAGCGTGTCACGTTCACCTTAGCGTGTCGCGTTGACCTTAGCGTGTCGCGTTGCCCTTAGCGTGTCGCTTTGACCTTAGCGTGTCGCTTTGACCTTAGCGTGTCGCGTTGCCCTTAGCGTGTCGCGTTGACCTTAGCGTGTCACGTTGCCCTTAGCGTGTCGCGTTGACCTTAGCGTGTCGCGTTGCCCTTAGCGTGTCACAATGACCTTAGCGTGTCGCGTTGCCCTTAGCGTGTCACAATGACCTTAGCGTGTCGCGTTGCCCTTGGCGTGTCGCGTCGCCCTTAGCGTGTCGCGTCGACCTTAGCGTGTCGCTTTGACTTTAGCGTGTCGCTTTGACTTTAGC
>NW_015114432.1:89733-93194 GCF_001443285.1 Poecilia latipinna | reverse complement strand
TTTGACCTTAGCGTGTCGTGTTGCCCTTAGCGTGTCGCGTTGACCTTGGCGTGTCGCGTTGACCTTAGCGTGTCGCGTTGACCTTGGCGTGTCGCGTTGACCTTAGCGTGTCGCGTTGCCCTTAGCGTGTCACAATGACCTTAGCGTGTCGCGTTGCCCTTTGCGTGTCACAATGACCTTAGCGTGTCGCGTTGCCCTTGGCGTGTCGCGTTGCCCTTGGCGTGTCGCGTTGACCTTAGCGTGTCGCTTTGACTTTAGCGTGTCGCTTTGACCTTGGCATGTCACGTTGACCTTAGCGTGTCGCGTTGCCGTTAGCATGTCACGTTGACCATAGCGTGTCGCTTTGACCTTAGCGTGTCGCGTTGACCTTGGCGTGTCACGTTGACCTTAGCGTGTCGCTTTGACCTTGGCGTGTCGCGTTGACCTTAGCGTGTCGCGTTGCCCTTAGCGTGTCGCGTTGCCCTTAGCGTGTCACGTTGACCTTAGCGTGTTGCTTTGACCTTAGCGTGTCGCGTTGACCTTGGCGTGTCGTGTTGACCTTAGCGTGTCACGTTGCCCTTAGCGTGTCATGTTGCCCTTGGCGTGTCACGTTGACCTTAGTCTGTCGCGTTGCCCTTGGCGTGTCGCGTTGACCTTAGCGTGTCGCTTTGACCTTAGCGTGTCGCGTTGCCCTTGGCGTGTCACGTTGACCTTAGCGTGTCGCGTTGTGTCAGCAGCTGATCAGGTGAATCATGTCGTTTCCAGGCTCTGATTTCATCCGTTCATTCAGGGTTTCCTGAGTGAAAGGATGAACATTTCCTGATGAAGTCGCCGTCAGGCTCCAGTTTCTTCTTCATGGCTTTTCTCCTCCTGTCCCTCCAGGCTGCTGCAGACCTGAAGCCTCTGCTGCCGGATCCTCAGTTTAACCGCAGATGCAGTTTGATCCTCAGTGATGTGAGTTTACAACGTTTAAAGGTTTTTAAATGATCTTCATTTAGCAGGAAGAACCTGAGCAGGGATTTCCTGCTGGTTCGTTGTCAGGAGGTTCTGGTGACCCTGGTGACCCAGGTTCATTGTCAGGAGGTTCTGGTGACCGGGTTCATTGTCAGGAGGTTCTGGTGACCGGCGGTCACGGTGCTTTAAATAGGCCGTTTCTCTCACTGCTGCAGCTCCTCCTCCATCAGGTTTCTCCTCTCTGCAGGACCAGCCTGATGTCTGGATCCTCTGGATCTGATGCTAACAGCCACCCTGAAGGAGACTCAATCCCAAAATAATGCTGTTTCCATGGAAACGTCAGTCATTTCATTTTCCATCAGGAAAAACAGCTGGAGGAGGAAATCTGCCTTTTGAAAACTCTTCTGTTCTGTTTCTGTAATTTTTATGAGAAAACTCAACAACTGTCTCCAATTTAATTCAAATCTACTTTATTTATCCCAGAAAGCAAATTAAATGTTGCTATAACTCTTCTAAGAGTCAAAGTGGATGGATCTCCAGTAGCAGTCAGTGTTGCAGCGGCTCTGGTGTTGATGAGATTTTCTTATATTATATAAATTCAGTTTGGCTTCCAGTGAAAATAATCAGACTGATAGTAATAAATAATGATTTTTATCTTGTCCAGCTGCAGGTTTGCTAATGCTAATGCTAACGCTAGATCTGCTGTGCTGCAGGTTCACTATAAGGAGGACTTTGAGAAGATGAAGGGTCAGAGCCTGTTTGTCCCTGGAGCCGAACTCATCCACTCCAGGAACATCAGCGCTGTGATCTCTGAGGTCTGAACTCGCCACCGAAGGTCACATGACCTCGTCTGCTTCCTGTTAGCCTGACGCTCTCTGTTTCCAGTCCAAGTACAAGGAGGACGGGAAGAAGGAGGTGAATCTGTCCCTGTACTCCGTCCTGCCTGAGACTCCAGAGATGCAGCGAGCCAAGGCGGCTTCAGAGCTGCAGAGCGAGGTCCAACGTCTCCACTGAGACCCGAGAACCAGAGAATCACTGCATCAGATAGTATCACTGACCACTAACCTGCATTTAAACCCTGAAGTTACAGACGATTCATGAGAATCTAGAAAACTGAGGAACATTGAGCTGCTTCACTTTATTGTCATTAAATCTTCAACATCACTAAATTATTCCAGTTGCTCTTAAACACCAGATAATAAAACCATGTTAACCAGGCAGCAACCAGATCCTTCCTGTTAGGTGTGTGTTCCTTTCATCTTAATCCAACGCCGTGTGTTTTAAAGCGCCGGCCGCTCTTCGTCCTGCTGATTGGATGTTTCCAAGCCGATCGATCCGACGGTTTAATGAGCCTCTGCAGAACCTGAAGCTGCAGCTGTTGGTTTTAGTCAGTCAGCAGATCCTCAGGACCGAACCTGAGCGCCGGTCAGGAATCATGTTGGTTTTATTGGAGGAATAATTTTTATTTCATCTGATTTTAGATCAGATACAAAGGGAATGTGAAGACGGAGATTTCTTCCTCTCTTTACTCTCTGCTGCCTGAAACCACAGAGACCCAGTTTGTCAGAGAGCTGACGGAGATGCAGAGCGAGGTCCGCCTGGTTCTGGTTCCGGTCTAGATTGGGTCAAATGTTCATATGTAACTGATAATTCACCAATAATTCACCAATGATCCTCTGTCTGATCTGCAGAACAAATACAAGGAGGAAGGCAGGAAGGAGATGAGCAGCAGTTTGTTCTCTCAGCTTCCTGAAACCAGCCAGACGCAGCTGGCCCGGACCGTCCAGGACCTCCAGAGCCAGGTATCGGACCGGATCAGGACCAGAACCACAGACCTGGGGCTGCCTGTCTGGTTGGCAGATGCAGATGCAGATCCTTAAATGTAAAACCTTCAGCCTTCCTGTTAGCAGGTGAAAGTCTGGGTCTCTCTGAATGAACCTCAGAATCTCTCAGCATGTGGTGGAAAACCTTCTTCCTTTTAAACGTCTTTCTGTACAGACAGCTGGAAACTTTATGCAGCTGAATCCGTCTGATTCCGTCTTCAGATCAATTCTTCCTTCATCTCACCGTTTAATTTTACAGTTTCCGTTCAGACATGCAGATTGTTTCTGATCTGTTTCAGAAAAAGTACCAAGAAGACGGGAGGAGGAAGGCGTCCGTGTCGCTGTACTCCCAGCTGCCAGACACGCCGGAGATCCAACACGCGCTGGAGGTTTCCCAGCTGCAGAGCGACGTACGCAAACACCGGGCCTCGGTCCGGTTCTGGTCCGGTCCTGGACCTTGGTCCGGTCCTGGTCCAGACCTAAAACCATGTCTTCATTTAACTGTTATTGTCCCTCATCCTGTCTTCCATCCTGTCCCTCATCCTGTCCTCCATCCTGTCCTCCATCCTGTCCTCCATCCTGTCCCTCATCCTGTCCTCCATCCTGTCCTCCATCCTTCCTCCATCCTGTCCCTCATCCTGTCCTCCATCCTTCCTCCATCCTGTTCTCCATCCTTCCTCCATCCTGTCCCTCATCCTGTCCTCC
>NW_015114432.1:78430-85132 GCF_001443285.1 Poecilia latipinna | reverse complement strand
GCATACGCACACTCACACACACACACACACACACGCACACACATACGCACACGCATACGCACACTCACACACACACACACACACACAGCAGGACATCTGGAAAAAGTCCTGATTTATTAAATATCAGTAATTCTTTATATATTTTTCCACGGTCCTGTTTCTCCAGAGTTTCTGACGTTTCCTTCAAACTTTTGCTGCTTTTTAACTCTTGGAAACGTTGCAATAATAATATCATTTAATATTATTTGATAAACTCCTAAAGCTTGAATTGAAAATGTAAAAAATGAGATCAGGAACATTAACTCGGTGTTTAGGAGTTTTAAGCTTAAAATTTTAATCAGAAGTTTAAAATGAAATCAGATGTTTTATTTAAATCAACACATCTAAATCAATCAGCATGGATCTTCCTTCTGGCCTATTTAAAGTAATGTTTCTGTATTTCCTCTCAGAGTAAATACAAGGAGGGCGGCAGGAAGAGCGTCTCTCAGAGTTTCTACTCTCAGCTGCCAGAAACAGCAGAAACTCAGTTTGCTAAACGTGTTTCTGATCTGCAGAGTCAGGTGAGAAAACATGGCAACCTGCAGCTGTTCTGGGAAACGCTGCAGACTGAAACCGTTTGATTTCAGACCAGATATAAGGAATCGGGGAGGAAAGGCGTGAGCTGCAGTCTGTACTCTCTGCTGCCGGAGACGATAGAAACGGTTCGAGCCAAAGAGGATTCTGAGCTCTGCAGCGAGGTAAAACACCGCCAGCTTCACACCGAACCAGGAACCAGAGAGATTCTCCACAAACATCAGACATGTGTTACTGTAGCTCGTTGTTCATATCAGAACCTTCTGGACCTTTACGTTCTGCTCTCTGGGTTCCAGCTGAAGTATAAAGAAGAAGGCAGGAAGGATGCGAGCGTCAGCCTGTACGCCGTTCTGCCGGAAACCATGGAAACGCAGCACGCGAAGGAGGCGTCCAGCCTGCAGAGCCAGGTCCGCCGCCGAGCGTCGGCCTGGAAACACCACGATGTCACATTTTATACGTTTTACACTGAATTTATAATAACCTGATAACATCTGGTACTTTGAGTTATTTATGGGATTCCTCAAGGCTTTGACTGGGCCAGTTCTAGTTTCCTTCAAACATATTTTCCAACTGTGCTGATTTTTAAAGTAAACATGTTTTAGAGATTTTCTGTTTTAAAGTTAAATATATGATAACATGGATGGACGTTAAAACATGAATGTCACTTCATTCAAACCCAGACGATCAGAGTGAGAGCAGAGAGCTGACATCTTCTGTTTCTGAATGAAAAATGTATTTTATGTCTCTGTTGTTTAACGTATATCATCATTTCCTGCAGGTGAAATATAAGGAAGGTGTGAAGGAGAAGATTCAGCGCAGTTTGTACCATCAGATGCCTGAAACTACGGAAACTCAGATGGCCAAACATCTGTCAGAGCTGCAGAGCGACGTACGAATAAAAACCTTTATGGATAACAGAAAGTTTTACATTCGGTTCTGCAGAAATACACAGAATGCTTGAATAACAAACAAGATAATAATGAGCAGATAAAATAAAAACAGGCTGGATGATCTCTGTAAATGAGCTAAACGTATTTCTGTTGTTCAGACTAAATACAGAGAAGCAGGAAAGAAGCAGATCAGCAGCTGCCTTTACTCTCTGCTGCCTGTGACTCTGGAGACGCAACACGCTAAAGAGACGACAGAGCAGCTGAGCCAGGTGGGAGTAATCAGATTACTCTGATCACTCAGAGTAACCACAGTAACACGTTTGTTTCCTGTGAAATCTGAGCAGCTGAAGTACCAGGAGAGCAGCAGGAAGGAAATGTCCAGCAGCCATTATGCCACCATGCCGGAGACGTCAGAGACCAGCTTCGCCAGAGAAATGAGCGACCTGCAGAGTGAGGTAAGCAGCGTCATGTGACCCATCAGACCCAATCAGATCCTCCATGTCGGCCTGAAACTCTTCCTCAACAGGAAGGCGTTTAACCTTTAACCTTCCTGTTAGACTCTTCATCTCTTCAGCTCACATTTGGTTTAGTGTTAGAAATGGATTTTCAGAGAAAATCAGTAAATGTTCTGTGGAATGATGACTGTGTGCATCATCATTCTTCTGAGTGCTGTAGCTAATGTTTCATATGCTAATAATGTTAGCATCACCAGCCTGACCTCCTTCTGAATAAATTACATTCCTGCTTTACTTAGATTTCAGAACAGCTCAGTTCTTAACATGCAGTCAAAACCAAACAGTTTCTCACATTTTCATCGTTATCAGTTGAACATGTGATTCTGTTCTTCCTCTGTTTTTCCTCTGCGCTCTAAAAGATTTCAGGAACACATTTCTGTCATTTCCAATCTTTTCCACTTTCCATATAAAAACAGGCGACAGTGAAATATTTAGTGGTGATGAATTTTCCTGATTGGACTCATAATGAAAACTTGATGCAGGAATTCACTGACATCCTGATGATTAGGAGGAATCTGTACAGACACAGCATTGATTTCATGATCCAATTATCCAATAATTTTAATACTCCTGGCAGTAAGGTGAATCTCAGAAACATTTTCCATAATTAGGATTAGTATTAAATTCTTACAGTAAAAGTTAGAGGCCAGGCAAACATAAAACACAAATATTTCATTTTAAGAGACTTTTCCTAAACTGTTTTCTGAAGAAATCCTGGCTGCGCATTAACTCCAGATATCAGAGAAATCAACACTAGAGATTATCAGAGAGCAAATCCATCAGTTGCTTCTGTTCATCAGTGGTAATAATCTCATCAGCTCTTTTCTCACACCTATTTATTTTATGTTGTGTTGAAAACTGAGGCTCTCGGCGTAACATCCTGCAGCGCTGCAGCCTTTCTGACGTCTCTGTGAATCATCGGGTCTAATTAGCATCACAAAGACGATCAAAGCTTTTTAATGCTGATGAGGCGATACGGCGAGTTAACGAGGTTCTGCTCAGCATCGGCCCGATCCGCCGGAAAATGTTCTGGAAGGACAGAGGAACAGACACACGTTTATGTTCATTATGATAATCTGGATTATTAATCTCCTGTTTCATGTTGAAGGTTAAATATAAGGAGGACGGGATGAAGAGCGTCTCTCAAAGCCTCTACAGTCGGCTGCCAGAAACGGCCCAGATGAAGTTTGTTAAAGACGTTTCTGAGCTGCAGAGCGAGGTGAGCAGAACCAACCGGGTCAGGCTGCAGAACCAACCGGGTCAGGCTGCAGAACCAACCGGGTCGGGCTGCAGAACCAATCGGGTCGGGCTGCAGAACCAGGACAGAATCTGAGACATTCAGCCAAAACATGATTTAATTCATTTCCACAACACGGATCTGATGATTTCACAGGTTTTACTAGAAAATGTCCTGAAAGCCGATGGAAATCTGGACGTTTTATTTAAAAATTATTTACACATAAAAATGTTGGTATTATATAAATACAGACAAGATTCCCATAAAGGTGTGAATATTTTGACTCTTATATTAAAATCAAAGGTTCATAGCAGATCGTCTATATATATTATTAAAGTGAATGAAGGTTTAAAGCTCCTTTTGAATGTTTTGTTTTTTAATTTATTGAGTTTTGGTCTTTGACTCTTTGCTGTTGTGGCTGTAGATGAAATATAAGCAGGACAGGAAGGAAGCGAGTCGCTCGCTGTTTTCCACGCTGCCTGAGACTCTGGAGACGATTCAGGCCAAGGAGGTTTCTGATCTGATCAATGAGGTAACGAACGATTCTACTGAAACGTCTCAGGACAAGTTCACTCGTTTCATTTATTGTCATAAATCACTAGAACCCAAACAGTAAAATGTTTTTCTACAAATCACCATCTACTGCACATGTATAAGATCCATAAAACTAGATTCTAACTGTAGTTTAAACAGTGGGCTGAGTACTGAGCCCTGTGGGACACCGTAGTTAATTTAACTGACGTTTTTGTTATGTTTGTTTTTCCCTCCAGAGGAAATACAGAGACTCTGTGAGGAAAGATCTGAGCTGCAGCCTTTTCCACCAGCTGCCAGAGACGCTGGAGACGCTCCATGCCAAGGAAGTCTCCGACCTGCTGAGCGAGGTTTCAGCAGGAATGACTCACTGAAACCTGAATCTGTGTTTTCCTTTCTGCAGGATGAAGATGTGAATCTCATCATCCTTTAATTTCATTGTTTTTCAGGTTAAATATAAAGAAGACGGTAAGAAGGAGATGAATGTGAATCTTTACTCTGCGATGCCTGAAACCATCGACACGCAACACGCCAAGGAGGCGTCGGAGCTGCAGAGTGACGTACGGTTTTAACACAGAGACTTTGACTAGGACAGCAGAGTTACGCTGATCAAACAGCAGAATAAATTAATAAAACAGCAGGAAATAATAAAGTTCAGAACAGAAACACAAATAAAACCCAAAACTGATTAAAAAACATTGTTTTAGGTAATAACTAACATGGCTGTTTTTACTTACATTTATTATATTTTAAATGAAAATAAATTTCATAATGACTAAATTTTCCATTTGGTGATCATGTTGATCAGTTGCTTGTTAATTTATCAACTGAGTTATTTTCTGATTTTTCTTCAAACAGTTTTTCCTTTTCAGCTTTTAATGTTAAAGAAAAGTAAAACAATGGAAAGCATCCATGTAAATTTTTTTTGTAACGTGTCGTCATTTCTTGCAGGTGAAATATAAAGAAGGAGTGAAGGAGATGCAGAGCAGTTTGTACCATCGGCTGCCTGAAACTACGGAAACCCAGATGGCCAAACATCTGTCAGAGCTGCAGAGCGACGTACGAACATGACGGCATTTCATTTCAGTCTGTAAAGTTATAAAATAATCAGATCATATCCTATAAATAACTTTTCCAGAACTTGGTAAATGAGCCTGGAAAGTGTTGAACAAAACAGACATTAAAATCTGGTTAATGGAGGATTTCTGGTTTAAACTTCCAGAATAAATACAAAGAAGCTGGAAGGAAGGAGATGAGGGCCAACATTTACTCTCAGCTTCCCTACACCATGGAGACGCAGAGAGCGAAGGAAGCAGCAGATCTGCTGAGTGAGGTGAGGATGAGGAGGATGAAGGTTATGATTCATTAATGAACTGACTATAAAAATATGTTCCTGAAATGATCTGATCCTGTTTAGATTAATAATTAATAGACATGAGATAAGAGCAAGAATTGATTGGTGGTGATAATTTATATAAAGGTTATTTTTAGATTTGACAGTGAATTAAAGCTGCTGTATTTCTCCTAGTTTACTTTATAATAACCTAAAATTACATGAACAGAGTTATGTCTGCCATGGATGTGTGGCAGGAGCCGATTCTGTCAAAAACCTTATAAAGAAAAGGATTATTAAGTTTCTAGTGTTTGATCTTAAAGTACGGAACAATATTTACTGCTGCATGTGAATTATGTTGAAAAGATGATGTCATTTTATGTGTTTAAATGAAAACAATATACGTTTGTGACAAAAGTGAAAGTAATGGTACCGAGTGGTGAACCTTGTGGAACACCAGCTGATAATGTGTTTAATGTTAGACATGCTGCAGTGTTTTAACAGATTCATATTATTTAACACGTTTATTTCTTTTAACAGATTAAATATAAAGAAAGTGGGAAGAAGGAAATGTGCGGCTCTTTGTACTCGACTCTCCCCGACACTCTGGAAACCAGCTTCGCCAGAGACATGACTGACCTACTGAGTGAGGTAAAATAAATTACATCCCAGAACGTGGGATTATGTTTTCCTCTGCTTCTCTGGATTATTTGTTGCTGCTGGATTTGCTTGTAGTTTGTAGATTCATTTTATTTACAGTAAAATAAATCAGATTTAATCAGATCAAAGACTCATCAGGTTTGTGTCGTTAGATTTATGAGTTTTGACTTTTATTTTCATTTTGTTTTCAGAACAAATACAAAGAGGACGGGAAGAGGAGTCAGTCTCAGAGTTTCTACTCTCAGCTTCCAGAAACAGCAGAGACTCAGTTTGCTAAAACCGTCTCTGAGCTGCAGAGCGAGGTAATCAGAGCTCCACCTTTAACGTTCATCACATCCAAATGGCTCAGATGAATAAGGAACAGAATGAAGGCAGAGATGACAGACGTGTTTCAGATGAACACGATGAATCTCATGGAGAACTGATTCTTTTTGTTCATAATCAGATGAAGTATAAAGAATCAGGGAAGAAAGAATCGGTGACCTCTCTGTACTCGACTCTACCGGAGACTCTGGAGACGCAGCACGCGAAGGAGGCGACGCAGCTGCAGAGCCAGGTAACCTGCTCCTCTGGCATAACGCATGAACCAGTCCAACACTGGGAACGCGACCTCTGACCTCCAGCAACTTATAGAACCACGTTTAGCAGGAAGTGCTGTACAAGCTGCTTCCTGTCTGACTGTTTCTGTCTCACATCATCATCTATTTTTATTTCCATTATTACTTCAGTTCATTTGTTTAATTTCCATTTATAGAAATTCTGTTCCCAACAGAATTATAAGGTCGAGGCCTGAACTTTGACTGGACCATTTGCAACATTTGTTTGCTGTTTGTGATCATTGATGACCCAGTTTGAGGGAATCTACAGACAGATGGCCTCACTGGAGAATTTACTGGACAAACGTCTGGTTTCACTGCAGCCTGTTGGTGTGTGTGTGTGTGTGTGTGTGTGTGTGTGTGTGTG